>NC_137621.1:39865869-39870869 GCF_963280865.1 Gymnoscopelus braueri | reverse complement strand
CAGAAACACAATTAAATCGTTAATCGCAATTGTTTTTGAGTGATAATTAACCGTCAACTTTGTACATTTGTAATCGTGACAGCCCTAGATATGGGGTATTCCAAACTCTTTTGTGAGGGAGGAGGGGTTCGTATAGTGAGGGCAGCAAGTGTGTACCAAATACCCCGACTAACTAGACGAAACAATTCTTCAGTCCATTTTTCATTGATATATCAGGTGGAGTTGTTAACAGTCATATACGGTACATCAGCAATATACTGTTGTTTGGACCATAAGGTTCTGAGTTCGATTCCGGGCATTAATAACTGAGTACCACAGCTTGGGTAAATAAGTAATGAGAGTTGACCTGTGGTGCCCCTCTACCTCAGGAATCCATCTCCTAGGGGTCTAGTGATGGGGGGGGGGTAGACACCTTCGTTTCTCAGCTCATACCGACAACAAGCCACTCTAACCAATAGTTTTGGACATTTAGAATTACCTTAAGTGTTCCTTAACCACATAATCAAGCCTTATATGGTTGCTGTCGGGCAGAAATCTCCATATTCAAACGCCCCTACTTGATCATACTACAGCGTCACACAAAAGCATCAAAAGTAGTGACCACAAGCTTGAAACTAGCGACACTACAGGTTCAACTTGTTATGTTTTTAACCCCACGAACACATCCAGAATGCACGATGAAGGCTGCATTTCAGTGAACATAAACCAGGTTTTAAGTGCTTCAGGGATCCTTCCTGAAGACAATTTACTGTACATCACGCTCCATTACGCTTAATGAAACTGACTGCGGCACGCTTGTGCATATCATAACAGTAAGTCAGGAATGTTTACTGAACACGTGCAAAATTTAGCTTAAAAACACAGTTATCATCATACGTCATATGCACGTACAATATATTTGAAACACATTGAATTATGTACATGAAGTGTTTCTTAATGATCATCATGAACACGTCAAGAATGCATAACGGAGGTTAGCCACTTATCCACTTAAACTAATATGGTACTTAATTGACAGCGGGGTCCCACAGGGCTCTATACTTTGCCCGCTCCTCTTCCCCCTGCACCAAATCTCCTCGGCAAAATGGGGCTCTGACACCACATGGGCTCTGATGCCTAACAGCGAGTCTTGGGTTCGATTCCTAGGCCTTGGCAGACTGTTGCTGCTGTTTCCTATCAATCTCCACTGTACTATCAAATAAAGGCAGAATAGCCGCCAACGGATCACAACACGACACGCCGTGAGCTTGTAGATCTGCTATTTTTGGCAAAAGTTCTGCTATTTTCACAAAAAATCCCTCTGTTTTGATATGAAGAATAGAGACGCTAGCGGCTTCAAGTGGTTAATGATTGAATTGAGTCATCGTGAATGCGTCACAAACGCATAACAGAGGTCAATGGACCCCTCCTCACTCTCGAACCTTTGATCGAATTTGCACGGCATCGCTTTATCTCTAATGAGGTGGATAGTCATTAGCCATCTCTTAGCCCAGTGGTTCTCAAACTGGGGTTCCGGGGACCCCAAGGGGTCCTTGAGGGGGTCCCCAGCAAAATGAGTTAAGATAGCATCAAAATCAGTTTAACAACTTTAACCTACGTATATATAGCCCTTACATCGGCTATTTGAAAATAGGCGATCTACAAGCTTCCAACGTGCAACGCTCCCATCTTGAAAAACAAGTGAAAAACACAGATTTTGTATGGTGGTCCCATGGCACTAAATACTTTCATGGGAGGGTCTGCGGCAAAATCCTTATTTCGTCTCTGTCGGGTTGAAACCTCATATGTCCAAAACTGTTACTTTTCTGGACTCACATTCAAAAATAGCTAAAGCAGAACATCTACAAGCTTTTCGAGCTTGCGGATCTGCTACTTTTGATGCTTTTGTGTGACGCCGTGGTATCATCAAGTTGGGTGTTAATTTACGAAGAAACACAAAAAAGTTAGAACACGGAGATAAGAGGTTTCGGCCCCGACAGCAACGATTCATTTTGAAAAACATTGAACACCCAGTGTCCTATAATAGCGCCCCCCCTACCTGAGAGCACAGGTCCTGGGGCTTGCCCCCCAGCCCGTGGGGCATCTCCCGGCAGCGCGTGGACAGGTTGAGGATGGCGGTGGCGGCCATGTGCGCCGCCTCCATGTCGTGGCTGTAGTCGAAGCTGCTCTTGCTGCAGGTGCTGCTGGCGCTGCTTCCCCCGCCGTGTCCGCCGTGGCCTCCTCCTCCCCCTCCTCCTCCGCCTCCTCCTCCTCCACCTCCTCCACAGCTCAGGCTGCTGTTGCTGCTGCTGGGGGCGTAGGAGCTGGTGGTGCTGCTGGCCGAGCTGGAGTTCTTGCAGTAGCGCTTGGCTGTATAGGGCGGGGGAAAAAAAAGGTTTTGATTTTTGACAGCAACATTTTGATTCACTTTTTAGTCATAGTCTTTTGAATCAAATTACATTTAGTTTTAGTCACATTTTAGTCATCTGAAATGTTTTGCTGTTAGTCTAGTTTTAGTTGACAAAATATCATATGATTATAGTCGACTAAATCTACAGTTGATTTAGTCGACTAGAATGTATTTTGGCGGTGCCTTGATGACGTCGTAATGGCTGATTTTACACTCGGTTGCATGCTGAAAATAGCAGATCTACAAGCTCACAACGCGTCACAGCTTGTAGATCTGTCAAGTCGAAACGAAATAATAATACAAATTATTGAGAAATTCTAAACTATAGTAATTCACCGATTCAACCAGTGGTGGAAGAAGTAGCCTACAGTACTCGTTTTTTACTTGAGTAAAATGTAGAAATACTTTGCTGCGAGTAAAAGTCCTGCATTCAAAATTTTACTTTAGGAAAAGTGTGAAAGTATCATCATCAAAATATACTTGCAGTACCAAGTAAAAGTACTCATCATGCAGAACGGTCCATTTAGTAATGCATTGATGCGTTCATTTGATTGATTAAATACTTAATTAACAGTTTGCAAAAAAGTACAGCAGTACGATTATACAATGATGCTTAAAGGATAACACAAAAAGCCCAGAGGGCTTGTTTCCATTGTGGTCCTTCATCACTTTAATGTTGCAGCTGGTAAAGTTGGGACTGATTTTAATTACGTTAGCTGGGTAGCTTAGCCTATAACAATACTCATAATTTAATTATTGTATGTTTTTTATTAAGAATTATTAAAATAAATAGTAAATAAATCTGTCAAGTAATTGTAGTGGAGTAAAATGTACCACTTGCCTCTGGGATGTAGTGAAGTAGAATTATGAAGTATTAACAAAAATGTAAATATTCCAAATAAAAGTTACAGAAATGTATCTTACTTACAGGACCTGAGTAAATGCTGGGCTACTTTCTACCACTGCATTTAATGGTGGCAGTGTTTTATTTTTTGGACCAAACAGCATATTGTCTACAAAAACCTGTTTAATGACATAATTCAAGGGTGTAGGCTACCTCCTGTATTTAGACTTCTGAACAACACAGGTTAAAAGAGAAGCATCAGAGAGAGAGAGACGCTTTTGGTGAATATTCTTCCTTTACACTGTTGAAAGATGAAACAAGTGAAGGTGAGATCCACTGAATCTTTCATACTATTCATTAAAATAATATCGACGTATCGCTCGGTCCTGATGCATAATTTGTCTTTGAAAAGAGATTGGTTCAGGTATGAATCTTGGTAAAAAAAAAAAGAGAGAAAAAAAACGTAGTTATGAAAAACTGGTAAATCACATAATAAAACAGAAATAGTGAGACTTATTGAAATATTTTTAAGCACAAAATTGCTGCTCCGGTCAAGTTTGACCAAACTTACTGCAGCGTGGCAAAGCTTCTGAGAGCTTGTTTTAGTTTTTCAGTCGTGTTGGGGTTTTCCCTGGGTCTAAAGTCTTACCAAACCCTTAGATAACACCATATAACACAATCACTTTGCCTACTGTACCTCAAGGCTGGAGTGAAAGAAAGAATATTGTTTCTTGTTGGGAGGTCTGGTGTATTCGCTTGGTAGAGCAAATAAATTCTAATAGTGTTTTTGTTGTTTATGGTTAGTTATCTTAAAATGAAAAATGGACAAAGGTGATATTGAATATGAAGGTGATATTGAACATTTTTATGTAGACAAATAATAAAAAGAAAATAATACATTCACAGAATGTTTAAGAGGTACGGAATAAAAGTATTGCTTTCCACCCCAAAAAATCGATAAAAAATATTAAGTAAGCTGATCCCTGTTGCTTATGTTTCCATTGAGGAAGATACTTTTTTCTCCTTTAAGACACTTGATAGCTGCCAGGGCAAATATTAAATCTTATGTGACATAGGTGTTGTGATGTAGATTGTAGTGCGACATCTACAGTAGAGGCTGAACGTTGTTTATTGCAGTGGTTCTCAAACCTTTTCATGTCAAGGACCCCCAAATTGACACTTATTGGCCCACGGACCCCCATCTGAAAATATATGCTAAGGACCCCTATAAGAGAAGATTTTTACGGCTCTAGCAGTGATTTTCAACCATTTTAATTTCAAGGACCCCCAGTTTGACATGCATTAGGCTACAGAGTACAGAACCCCATTTAATGGCATTTCTATCTCTGGGACCCCAATTTATATTGTAAAATAAATGTTAATTTAACTCTGAGAGTGTACAAATGGAACCAAATGGACCCATTAGGGTCCATTTGTACACTCTCTGAGTTACAGACCCATAAGGGTCAATTTGGTTCCTTTTACCACCACTAGGTAATCAGTGGGCGACGTACCGTCGTATCCTTTGGGCGAGGTGTCGCGGTGGCCGTGGTGGACCTTGGGTGCGATGGCCCGTTTCCCGTACACCTGGTGGCTGCCGTCGAAGGCGCTGTAGTCGAAGCTGGTCTTGGAGTACTTCTCCAGCTCCTTGGCCAGGTTGGAGCGCGGCGTGCTGGTGGAGACATTGTTCTTGTAACCATACTGTGGAAACTCCAGTTGTTTGACAAAGCACATAGGCCTGGAAAATAAATGACCAGGGGGTGGAGG
>NC_137621.1:39825869-39860869 GCF_963280865.1 Gymnoscopelus braueri | reverse complement strand
GAATTCGACAAATCGACAGGAAGTGATGCCCATAATGCCGTAGGAAACTTGTGGATAGATGTGATAAATACACATAAAAAAATGCAAAAACAAAACTAATGTAGTGGAAATAAAACGTTGAAACGGTTTAAACGGGATCCACTGACGATGACATGCAGCAAAAATCCTGAGTGTCAATTTAACCAGTTAAATTGATACCCCATCATTTTGCAGTGCAAAAGAAAAAAGGAAAAAAGAAAAAAAACACACTAAAAGAATCCCAAACTGAAGAGAACGGAGGATGCGACATGGAGTGTCGTTCTCAGACGAGCTGAGCTGTCACTTACCTCCTGTGGGAGTTTCTGTTGCTATTGACATGGCCGCGTCCGGTACAGCCGAGCGTAGGACACTTAAGAACATTCTCATACATTGCCAGAACTTTGTAACAGACAGGAGATAGGGAAGAGCGAAAGACAAGGGAAGGTTAGGAGCCCCGCAACAATCACGCATGAATTCTATTAGTGTGAGAGGAGCTTGGCATTATAAACATCATTAAGAAATGAGCCCGCGTGAACCCGAATGACCTCTCCCCTTCATTTTAATGAACACTAGTCTGAAAGGGGCGAGCAAGGTTTCCCCACCATATTGCTCCCACTTATCCGCGCCTTTCAAATTAGTATTCATGGGATATGGACAGCCATGAATAAAAAGGAAGTCATTTAAGTCTAATAAGGACAAAGCTGGCAAGACACACAAGAGACAGGGGGAGGGGGCGCTGTTTTGGGGGCATGCAGGGGAACAGAAGCAGCCAACAGCTAGCAATCATGCAAAACACAAGCCCCTGAAATCAATGGAACCAATAGCCAGACAGACGGAACACAGCTCTGCGACGGAGCAAGTGTGTGTGTGTGTGTGTGTGTGTGTGTGTGTGTGTGTGTGTGTGTGTGTGTGTGTGTGTGTGTGTGTGTTATCACCACCGCGTAGTCAAGACAGAGAAGCGCTGCCTTCAATACCATTTACCATTAAAACACTCCATAACCGTCTCCCCCCATCCCCACGGCAACCGGCCAATTAGATTAATGATCTATAGATGTCCGAGAGGACCTGCCGGAGTTCCTCAGGCGGGGGCACAGAGAGGGGTCGTCTAGACGCCCGGTGCAGTGCAGGGCCAGAGCGCCCCCAAGGCGGGAGATTCATCATTATCACCCCCTTAAACTTTAACCCCCTCGTCATCGTCCCTCCCAGACATACTAATTAGTGTGCGCTGCAGGTAATTGGACAAAGGCCCCGCCACCCTCAACATGCCAAGAAAGCCGCTCTGCATTATGTATGTTCCCGTTTTGTTCCTGCCCACCGCCGCCACACGGAGGCTGTGATGGTCTCAGAATGGCCGTGGTGTAAAGTAACTAAGTACGTGTACTCAAGTACTGTACTTAAGTACAATTTTGAAGTATTTTTTACTTTCTTCATGTATTTACAATTTTCAATACTTTTATTCCACTACATATTTTTACATTACAATAATAATTATTACAATTATTTGAAAACTTTAGTTACTAGTTACTTTGTAGATTTTGATTATTATTACAAAACATACTGTACATTAACCACTTCAGCCCTATATACATTTCGGCCATTTGAAAATAGCCGATCTACAAGCTCACAATGCGTCGCGATGCGACGCATTGTGAGCTTGTAGATCTGCTATTTTCAAAATATTTGTATACAATTATCTACATAATGAGTACTTTTACTTTTGTACTTTAAGTACATTTTGATACCATTTCCTTTGTACTTTTCCTCAAGTACACTTTGAATTCCTGACTTTCTACATTGCAGTATTGATACTTTTACTTAAAGGGATACTTCACTTTAGGGCCGGGGACACATTTAAAAAAAATATTACAAATAAATGAAAAAAGTTATGGAAAATTCATGGCCCCCTCACGCATTAGAGTGTCCTACTAATGCGTGAGGGGGCCATGAATTTTCCATAACTTTTTTCATTTATTTTTAATATTTTTTTTAAATGTGTCCCCGGCCCGAAAGTGAAGTATCCCTTTAAGTAAAACATTTGAGTACTTTATCCACCTCTGCAGAATGGCCAGGCCAGGCCCGGCTCCACTGGGCTCACGTTGCTGTAGTGACACGGAACGAAAAACATGGTGAAATAATAAAGATAACGAGGAGAAAAACGGTGAAGACGCTGTGCTGTTCCAGGAAAGCAAATTCCTTCTGCTGAGCGTGAGAGAATATATTGCACTCTGGCACGCCCGGAAAATCACTTTAAGGACAAAAACAAAGATCCCTGCGCGAGGTGATTAAATATTTGATATTTTACGGAGGAGAAAAAAAAGAGAGGTGCAATGAGCAAACATGAACGGGGCTTAATGAATTTGAGACGTAATTTAATTGTCGTTTTTCACGTTTCCCTCGGAAACGGGTCCTGCCGCAAAGTATGACTTCCAAATTAAACGAAGCCGTCGCATTAATAATACATTGTCCACTCAGTGCGGCAAATGTGTTAATAGGTGGATTTCTTCGTTGCTGTGAGTGGGCCCTGCAGGCATTTAGACGTGTGACACAAACGCCTCTTTGCATTTACATGGCGGCGTACAGAGAGGGATGGCCCTGTCCGCACGGGGGGGCCGATTGACCACATATCGACGCAGCTGATAATGCATTTTAAGCAGAGACCTGTCAATACCTCATGCCAACCCGAGCAGGTCACATCAACCGCGTTAGCACTGTGATGGCCGACGGGAGGCGCGCACGTTCTCGCATATGTGTGTGCGTGTACGTCTTTCTCTAATGTGCAGGTCTTTAGAGGGTCCGGGACCCCTAGGGGGTCCTCAGAGTTACTACTTCGATTAACCACTTGAACCCTAGCGTCCCTATTCTATTGGGGGGAAAATAGCCGATCTACAAGCTCACACCTGCTATTTTCGGCAAAGAGGTTTGGTCAAGAGGGAAAAAAGAGCAAACCAAGTACAGAGCCAAGGTCAAGTTTTCTACCTATTGTGAAAAACATACATTTACACAACACTGATGACAGTGCTGTCAAACAAGTCTATGAAGGTATCTATGAAATCTGTGAAAAGTTGAATCTGCAACATAATTTTATACAATCATTTAGTGGGGGGGTCCCTGCTTCATCTCTGTCTCAGCTAAAGGGGTCCTTGGCCTGAAAGACATCAAAGAGCCCTGCTCTAATGTTTCCCTTCGAAGTCAACCAAGTCTGACCAAAAAGCTTCAATAAGTGAGAGGAGAACTTCTTTTTTTCTTTCCCCTTTGGAACCCAAAAAAAAAAACATTCCGTGCCGTATCGATGATACCACTTCCCCCCCAAAAGTCAAGCTCCATCAAACCAAGTGAGGAACAGGAGAAGGAACACAGACATCACATCCCCACAATCTCCAGTGACAATCAATTCCAACCTATCAACCCAATTCCATTTTGGGGTTTGACCTGGACCAAGGTCAGAGACACTCCCCAGAACCCATCCCAAATTTCTGGGAGCGGAACACGCCTCGAGGTAGAGGGACCGCTGTGTTTGGATAGCTCGCTTGCGGAACACAAGAGTCACATTTGATAGCGCTGTCCTTTACAAGCCCGGTCTTTTATGCCAACTAATTTCTCTACCATTATTGAGGCCCCCTCTTTTATTTTGATTGCAGACGGGGTCGTGGGCAGATCATAACTTGATCTCCATGCTGCAGGGTTAATGAATCGTGTAAAAGGGGCTTTTATAGAGAAGTTTGCACAAGGTGAATGAGACTAAATAGCCGGGGTGAAATATCAGAGGGGAAAATCGCTATTCATTCAAGGCTAATGTTTATTGCCATCTCAGTTGATCCGTGCTGCGGAGATATGAATAGGCCGCTGCTCTTCGGTGTAACTGGATTTAATTGAGCAAAGAATACAAATAAATGAATGGGGTTTGGCGTGCGCCTGGCCATGGCCAGAGCAGCCTTTACACTTCCTGAGGATTTTCCAGGTTTGCGGAAAGGAAATAATTGCCATTAAAACGTCTTCAACCTTTTTTCAGGCCAAGGACCCCTTAGCTGAGAGAGAGATGAAGCAGGGACCCCCTGTGTATTGTCAGACATTTAACCACTTAAACCCTCAATACTTGGTAAAACTTGACCTTTGGCTCTGTACTTGGTCTGCTCGTTTTTTCAGTCTACACCAACTCTCTTGACAGAAAAAACAATCTACAAGCTTGTAGCTTGTTGTGATGAGAAAATCTGCTATTTTCTCATCCCCCCCCCCAGAATACAGTAGGGATGCTATAGTTGAAGTGGACATTACTATTCAACCATGTGGAAGGGTTAGAGCTATTCCCAGCAGGAAATAATAGACTCATCAACTCCTGTGACCAGGAGAAATGTCTCGGCTTGATCTGGCTATACATAGCTTCCACATTTGAAATCGGCTGTAGTTGTTAAGTCACAGCTCGACGATGTCCAACGTGCAATGCTTTTTCTCCTGTACAAAACGGATATATGAAGACTTTTCTTTGCGTGCAAACTGCCAAAAGAATATAGTATGAAGATACAGTTTATTACTGTATGTAGTATATCGTCCAAAACGGTTACTTTTCAGGATTCAAATTCAAAAGCAGCAAAAGTAGCAGATCGACAAAGCTCAAAAAGCTTGCAGATCTGCTACTTTCAATGCTTTTGTGTGACGCTGTAGTATGATCAAGTCGGGCGTTTATCTTTTACGAAAAAAGCTCACAAAAAGTTAGAATATGGAGAGGTTTCTGCCCGACAACAGCGATATATAGTATGGAATTGAGACACATCAGTAGAATCTAATAATGGTTTAGCTTCCCCGTCCAATGTCTAGCAAGTTGTTGTCTGCGAACAAAGCTGCACGAGTGACAATGCAGTGTTTCAATTTGCAAACACAATCTTTAACTTCGGTGCCATTTATGTGCAGTGTGTATGCCTCTGCCACGCCGAGTTACATCTTTGAGTTACACGCCGTTTCGTGACATCCCGCACATAGCTGTGATTGGTCTTCTGTACTTATGGTGGGGATATACAGACACATACTGTGTAATAGACAAACCCTGTTGTAAGGCCATGCCGTAAAAAAAACTGGAAAATAAAACATTAAATATTAAAGTGTTCATATACCCTTTGGCTAGAGGGCGTACATGCGCTGTATAAATCTTAACGTTGAACAAACATGCGGACCAACAGCGATAATGGAACCAACAGACGGTGGGTGGGATTGCCACGCGCTCTCAATCACTGTCAGTCAATCCAATGGAACGGCCGCGGCTGCATGCGCCCATACCTTAAGTAAATCACCGATCGACAGGCCTCTGACAATCCCACCGATCACCGCACTCCGACCGCCATTATGCACACATCAACGAGGCCTCATCCCCCCCCCCCGGTGCCATCGCCACGGCGCACTAGGCAGCCAATTGACAAGCACGACAACCGCGACCCCCCCATGCAGGAGTTCAGCTACAGCTGAGGGGGTCCTTGATGGGGTTCCACGGGGTCCCCACCTAAATTATTGACGGTTAGGAACCAAATGGACCCTTATGGTTTTCTGTTAATGTGGGGAAAGCTTTCGCTGAAAATAGCAGATCGACAAGCCGCGTTGTGAGCTTGTCGATCGGCTATTTACCTGCGAAAGCTTTCCCCACAGAACGAATGCTGGGGCTTAAGTGCTTAAAAAGGTTGAGCGTCATTGAACTACTGTACACAGGAGTGCAGCTGCAGGCGCTGGCCCCTCTTTCATACAGTACCGTATTTTCCGCACTATAAGGCGCATCTGAGTATAAGGCGCACCTTCAATAAATGTATTATTTTCATATATAGGGCGCACCGCATTATAAGGCGCACTGACGGTGCGGCTTATAGTGCGGAAACCAAGGGAACCAATATTGATACATATATAAGGCGCATCGGATTATAAGGCGCATCCGCACTATAAGGCGCACTGACGGTGCGCCTTATAGTGCGGAAAATACGGTACATGTCACCTGGAGTGTTGATTTTGACAGACATTTTTTATTCAGTTTTGGTCATAGTCTTTTGAATCAAATTCCATTTAGTTTTAGTCATCATGTCAAATCTACAGTTGGTTTCATCGACTAAAATGTATTTTGGCGGGCCTTGATGGCGTCGTAATGGCTGATTTTACACTTGGTTGCATGCTGAAAATAGACGATCTACAAGCTCACAACGCGTTGTGACCTTTTAGATCTGCTATTTTCAGAGCGTGAAACCTGAGCGCAACCAAGCATGAAATGACATGTCTTTTAGTCCTACTGGATCTTTTCTAGCCTGGGACCAGACGAATCTGCGAGTGCAAAAAATAATTGCACTCTGCGATTCCACGCAGTGATATAGTCTGGCTACGCCAGGCTAGATCTTTTCTCCACTAGTCCCTCCCTTTTTACTCTAGTTTGTATTTGTTGACGAAATTGTCAATATATTTAGTCTTAGTTTTAGTCATAGCTTAGTTTTTATTTAGTTTTCGTCGTAGTTAGTCGACGAAATCAACACTGGTCACCTGAACATCAAGCACTGGGTCCAACGATGACAACAGTAAACACAGCCACACACACACACACACACACACACAAAAAGAAATACACGACAGCACAAATCATGCAGATTCAAAGGGGGTTTTAAGAGGTCATGCTAAACAAGGTTTGTGACAAGAGTGCTTACTTTCTGGCGGTACCCTGTCTTTGTGCGGACACCCTGACAGGCTCCGGTGGTGAGGGTACAAGCCGGTCACGTGGCCCGTGCCGTCGCAGCCCGGCGTCGGACATCGGCTTTCCTTCTTGTCGCCGCGCGAAGAATCTGTGAGCGGAAAGGAACATTCCGTTGCTGTCGGGCGGAAACCTCGGTCTCCACATTCTAACTTTTTGTGGTTTGTTTTCGTGAATTAACGCCCTACTTGATCATACTACAGCGTCATACAAAAGCATCAAAAGTAGCAGATCCACAAAAACGAGGCGCAAAACGCGCTTTCGCTGTTTTTGAATTTGAATCCTGAAAAGTAACAGTTTTGAACATATGAGGTTTCCACCCGACAGAGACGGTTTACAGCAAACATATACAGCATATACATCACATACTGGAAAACACAGCCAGACAGAGAGCACCAAACGAACGTCAAAGTGTCTTTCACGCGAAACAAAAGTCACATTCAAATGCCTGATTGCTTCCGAGTGCGAACAACACAAAGACACCTGGCGGAGCGCGGGGCGCCCACTGAAAGCTCGGTGACCCTGAAAAAAAAAGCAGAAGCGAGGCTCGCTTGTACGTACATCGTGTATACGTCTGTAACCATGGCGACCGTATAATGTCAGGCGCAAGTTTGCTGCGACTAAAAGCGGTATCTTTACAGATGTCAGCCGGTCGCTAGGGGAGTTTCCAGAACATACTGTACCGTTATATGCGCGGCACCATAAGGTGAGATATGAAATTACTATAGTAACAGAACATATTTCACATCACTATAGGCTATTTAAAATGTGCGGCGAGCGAGACACAGCTGCACGGGGTAGAGAGCAGATGGTATAGTAGCACTAAGATGATTATTCTTTGTTTTCCGATTCCAGTGATGGAACAAGTATTATTTGAGGGCTTGGAGCGAAAAGGGTTTAAGTGAAACTTTCAGAATTTTACAGTACAGCTTTCTATTGATTGTAATTATTTAATTAAAATCAACATATTTAAGCAATCTATATATTTTGTACAGATTAGGCTTCAATGAATGCATAAAAAAAATCAAACATATATTTTGTTTCTAATTAACTTATTACAAACAATGAAAAGCTGTCCTGTAAAATTCTGAAAATGTCACTAGGTGCTGCTCCAAGCAGCACTATTATAGCTTTCCTCCTCTACCCTGGATTTGAACCCGGTTTCTTGCGCAAGTGCTGATATTTTTTCCTTTGAGCTAATAGAGCCGGCCTGCTTGCTGAAATACCACAACATAAATATACTCTTTAGTGAAAGGTAAAGCGGCATTTTCTTTATGAATAAAATGTAATTTTGTCCAATCTTAAAATCTCTAGGCAGGCTCTATTAGCTCAATAGAAAATATTTCAGCAATTGCGCAGGAGTCGAAGAGGAAAGTTACATAGTGCAGCTTTAAAACATTTACTCGAGTAAAAGTACAAAGGTATTGGCATCAAAATATACTTACAGCGCCAAAGTAAAAGTACTCAAATGTTTTCTTTAAAAATAAATAACAGATCTACAAGCTCACAAGGCTATTTCCGAATATCTGAAGTATAGAATAGGGTTGTAATAATAATCAAAAACTAGTAACTAACGTTATCAAATAATTGGAGTAAAAAAGTACAATATTTGCATCTGACATAATAGTGGAGTAGAAGTATAAAGAAAAATTGAAATACTCAACTTAAGTAAAAGTACGTAAAAATGTAACCTGAGTAAATGTACTTAAGTTACTTTCCACCAATGTCCGATTCTGGCATGTCAGTCCCTCCTTTTCTGAAAATGTTTTCCCTAAAACAAACTTGATCTCTCTGTGGCTCTCTGTGGAAACTGCACACGGTCATTTACATTACTGTATCTATTTGCGTATCTATAAGTGTTTTGATTAGGTGCGTTGTTGTGGTGATTATTTGTCCCAAAATAAATCTATTATGTTCCTCCCTGTTTCACCCCCACCAGCACAAACCTTCCCATCAACCACTCAAACCCCATAATGGTTGACCGGAGTCCCTCAGGGCTCTATACTAGTGTATTTTATGTTTTATGTTATTGTGGGGTAAGCTTTCGCTGGAAATAGTCACGTTTGTCGATCTGCTATTTTCTGCTAAAGCTTTGCTGGGGTTTATAGGGGCATGACCTTATAGTACACGGTGATGTAAGCAACACAACTGCAGCTAATCAAATTGATAATGGCTGTGTTAGATTTTAGGAGTGTCAATACTGTCTATCATGCTTGCACATTGGCATGCTCTGACACACTCATTATCCATTTGTTTGGTGCAGCCGTGTTGCTTGCTAGTCTGCCATGTTTTTAATCTGCTGTAGTTTTTAACCTGAGGTGGAAAACAAACTACAAAATCAGCCTGGGGTTTCATGGCCCTTTAAGTGGTTAAGAATGCGAAATTTCCCACAAAGGTCTTTCTCATGACAGCTCCGATTTCCCCAACATGACAGTTAGGCGGATTTTGTGTGGCACTGAAACACACACACACACACACACACACACACACACACACACACACACACACACACACACACACACACACACACACACACACACACACACACACACACACACACACACACACACACACACACACACACACGAGAACGGGCGCACGAGAACACCGACCCAAAACCCACCGACCCAGCCACACAGGATGAGATTGTCTTTCCCTTCCCAAAACCTGGCTCTCTTGTTTCTTGAAAAACCCCGACCAGATACGGTTACCACCAAAAAGCAGTGATGCCAAACCCATGCCAACTGGCTTCGTTTTACTCAAATAGCAACCATCCACCTTAGAGTCACTTTGACTCCGGCAGAACAAGGTCAAGGATTCTTCTTACATTCAAGATCTAATTGTTGCCAGAGGCCGACGATACGGGCATTAGGATTTTCTTCATTTTTGTGTTTTTTCATAGCGTTTTTACATCCAAATTAGGACTTCATAAATGCAATATCATGCAGTATCGCTAATGCCCCAGCACTGCCGAGCATTCCGGTGTTGTGATGAATCAGATTGCGTGACCAAGTCGGAGACCGCCAGTGGTGTAAAGTAACTAAGTACATTTACTCAAGTACTGTACTTAAGTAAAATGTTTAGGTATTTTTACTTTACTGGAGTATCTAAAAAAATCTGTACTTTTACTTCTACTCCAATACATCTCAGAGAGGTAAATATTGTACTTTTACTCAACTACAACTATTTGAAAACTTTAATTACTAGTTACTTTGAAGACATAAATGATTACATTATAAAACACACATTAACCACTTCAGCCCTATCTTATACATAGGCTATTGAAAATAGCCGATCTACAAGCTCACAACGCGTCGCATCGCGGCGCGTTGTGAGCTTGTAGATCTGCTATTTTCAAAGATTTTAGTACTTTTACTTTTGATGCCAATACTTTTGTACTTTGTACTCAAGTTACATTTTGAACACAGGCCTTTTACTTGTAATAGAGTAGAGAATATCCGAGTACTTTACTTCTTCCACCACTGTCGGAGACTGCAGCCCTTATCAAAGAGCTGGCATTGGAGAGAGTAGAGGAGAGGGCGGGGCGGCGGGGGGGGGGGGGGGGGGGTTCAGACAGTACCACAGAAGGACAGACCACTAATTAAAGTTTTACAGGCCTCTGTAATCTAGTACCTCTACCTCGGGCATTTACTGCAGAACCGGCCGGGGCTGAAGCGGCGGCAGAAGGGGAGGAGGAGGAGGAGGAGGAGAGAAAGGAGAACCGGGGGGAGGGCGGACGGGTGCTTTGGAAAAAGGGCAAAAGTGAGAGATGGCAGAGAGCACACCTACTCATACATTTGCCAGTGAGTCACAGTTGAAACGGCGGCGTCTGAACATCATTCATCAGTATATGTATATATTTAAAAAAAACACCTCATTATCCCCCCTCCCGTATAGCTCCATCTGTCTGTGTCATGTTACGACACATGAACTTTGGTGCAACATGGCTATGTCATGATGTCTGGCCGCGTTCGCTGGCAACGATACAGTGAATGTGGATCCCCCCCCCCTCCCCCCGCATTGATAAGGAACTGAGGCTGGACTGTATGCTGTAATGAAGAAGAAAAAAACAGCTCTATTGCATGTGCAAGACGCATGCGAATCAGTCGCCCTCACAGCCACCCGAACCGCTAACATAATGCCTGTTTTATACTCCTTTGTGCGACGGTGTCCTGCACCGAAAATAGCCAATGTGCAAGCTCACAGCACGCCATGGTGCGAATCGTTGTGAGCTTGCAGATCGGCTATTTCAGGCATCGTTGTACAACTAAGTACAATTCAGGCATCAGCCGTGCTTATGGAAAAGTGCATGTGATACACGCACAGGGTACCACTTAATGCGATTCTCTGTCGGGTGGAAACCTCATATGCCCAAAACGTGTTACTTTTCAGGATAGCAAAAGTAGCAGATCTGCAAGCTCGAAACGCAGCGTTTCGAGCTTGCAGATCTGCTACTTTCGATGCTTTTGTGTGACGCTGTAGTATGATCAAGTAGGGCGTTAAGTTACGAAAAAACAGTGGTGTAAAGTAACTAAGTACATTTACTCATGTACTGTACTTAAGTAAAATTTTGAGGTACTTTTACTTCACTGGAGTATTTCCAATTGTCTATACTTTTACTTCTACTACATCTCAGAGGCAAATATTGTACTTTTACTCCACTACAATTATTTGATTAGTTACTAGTTACTTTGCAGATATAAATTATTACATTATAAAACATACATTAACCACTTTAGCCCTATTTTATACATAGGCTATTTGAAAATAGCCGATCTACAAGCTCACAACGCGTCGCAAAGCGACACGTTGTGAGCTTGTAGATCTGCTATTTTCAAACATTTTTGTACTTTTACTTTTGGTGCTTTAAGTATATTTTGATGCCAATACCTTTGTACTTTTACTCAAGTACATTTTTAATTCCGGACTTTTACTTGTAACAGAGTACTTCTACATTGCAGTATCGATACTTTTACTTATGTACAACATTTAGGTACTTTTCCCACCACTGCGAAAAAACACAAAAAGTTAAAACATGGACATACGAGGTTTCTGACAGCGACGATACACCGTACAGTCTGATCACACATGCATGCTGTACTGTACACAGAATGTGCGTGGCGCGCACACAGGCGCGCCTGCATCCCCTTGCACGCCTGCGGCCCCGTGGCGTGGCACACACACAGCGGAGGAGGAGGCCGGCCTGGGGTGGAAGGAGGGAGGCACATTAGGAAGCAAGAGGATATTGATTGTGGCCGGGTTGGACGGGCCGCGCTTTGCATAGCAAATGGCCTCCATTACCATACCATCTCTGGATAATTAATGTGCAGTCAGTGGGCCTGTCGCTGGTTATCGGTCATTCGGATACTGTTCAATTTCCATCTCGGGCCTTGATCGTGCCTCTTTTTTTTTAGGGGAGCTGCTTATAGCCCCAGCCGGCCCCTCCCCCCTTTCCCCCGACCCCACCCCACCCCGTCCCACCCGCCACAGCCCCGCCCCTCTCCAGGCGGTGCGTTTTATAAATCACACACAGGAACCATGGTCAACGAGTGTCTGCCACTATCTCGCCTGGGGGGGGAGAGATGCTATCGCGACACGACCGCCTCGCGTCCTCTCATTATTCCGGCATTAGCCAGACACGGGGGCACATGGAGTGCTTTTTGAAAATTAGCATTTTGTGTGGCATTTTGAGTTACTGTAGTGTGTGCGTGTGTGTGTGTGCGTGTGTGTGGGCGCATGTGTGTGCGTGTGTGCGTGTGGCGTGCGTGTGTGTGTGTGTGCGTGTGTGTGTGTGTGTGTGTGTGTGTGTGTGTGTGTGTGTGTGTGTGTGTGTGTGTGTGTGTGTGTGTGTGTGTGTGTGTGTGTGCGCGCGCGCGCGTGCGTGCATGCGTGCGTGCATGCGTGTGTACCTGACGCTGTAAGTTGTGTGGCATTTAAGGTGCAATGTGAACCTAGCTGCGTTGCTGGGGATGTTTGTAATTGCTGCCCTTATCTGATCACTTACTTGTGGGTGCCTATGAAATGTGTTAGCCTTTCTTATCGTGAATAGCGCATTGTTCTAGTAATGGCCACGGTGAGAGGAATAATCAGGGAGCTAAATGAAGAAGCCCCAGTGCGCGCAATACTGGAAATGCCACTTTAATGTCTTCCTGACAGTACCGTCTGTGTGTAGGCATGGAAACAAGACGCACAGCAGATACTGGGTGCTGGGTAACAATTGCCGTGCAAGGCTGACTGTCTTTGTGCTATGATCAGAAGCCGCCACAGCCTACAGTATACTGTAGGCAGTGTGGAATATAACTGTCATTGTAAGGGATGTTCGCATGGGTGTACACACTGCAAGAACATGAACATAATAATAAACAAACCCATGCACTCGTTATCATTAGAATGTGTCCATAGGCGGTAGGCCTCTGTGCATTGTAACGGTATAGCCTCCCTTCACGAAGCCCTTGTGCTGGTTTAAAAATAGTCCGCTTTACCCCGAGCTGCATCGCAGGAAGAGATTTGTGGTCCTAACAGGCCGTGCAGATTGCCATTACTTATGCCTGACAAGCCTACCCTCTGATGTTTCCACGCTGGCCTATTTTAACAACATAAGCTGCTGCTGCCGCTCCTGCTGCTACCGAGATGTGAATTTCCCAAAATTGGCTGAAAAAAAAGAGCTTGTCCCGGGGTTACAGTGAGGTTTCCCAGAATGCCTGCTAGCCTCTGAAACAGCATAGAGATGCAATGGCACACACTGACAGACAGTGGAATGTTGTGTGGACTTCGATGTTTCTCTAAAGCAGTGGTCCAGGGACCCTTGGGGTTCGTTGAGGGGGTTCCCGAATGGATCATTATAGGCCTGTGAGTCTGAGAGTGTACAAAATGGGTCCATTTGGTTCCATTTGTACATTCTGAGACTTATCCTCTCACCAGGGTTGCCAGATTTGCTTATTATAATTTCCGCGCAAGATTTTATTTGAAAATAGCCAATCTACAAGCTCACAACATGTCGCATCGCGACACGTTGTGAGCTTGTAGATTTGCTATTTCCAAATAGCTGATGTATATGTTAAAGTGCTCATGTGGCCCATAGTCGCTTCTTTTGGGCTGGTTTTCCTAGACCTGGTTGCTTGTTTCTCTCACAGAATCTGGCAACACTTCCTCTCACCCTTTCAATATGCTTGGCATGCATGTGTTTTATCTCACCTTTATGGTAGAAAGGCTTCTTCATACCGTCATGTAGCCGAGCCTTGCGCTCAACTCCGTAGCCATGCCGCGGCCCGTGGTCGTCGTGGCCGTACCGCACGCCCTCCCGCCGGGCAGCGTCGGCGGCCATTTTGTCCCGCATGGCCTTGGCACGCTCCGACTCCAGCGCGATGGCCTTCTCCAGCAGGGACAGGTTTCCTTTAGTCATGTCGAACACTTCCTCCGACCGGTCCGACGTCACCGAGGTGGTGTCCTCGTCGAAGTCCCGGTGGTGGTGGTGGTGGTGGTGGTGCTGGTACCGCTCGTCCTGCGCGCAGCTGGAGAAGGCCTTGGAGCGCGGGCTCAGCTGCTCCTCCAGCTTCATCAGGTTGACCATGTCCGAGTAGTTCCTGTCGAGCGTCCGCCGCTCCTCGTGGCTCTGGAGGTGGTCCTCGTAGCCCGGGTGCAGGGGGTGCTGCTGCTGCAGGTGGCCGCCCTCCCCGCCGCCGGCGTAGTGGTTCAGCTGCGGCGGGCCGCCGCCGCCCGGGCGGTCCGCCGACTTGGTCTCGCTCAGCTTCCGGGCGAGGTCGAAGCACTGGTTCCGAAGACACTCCAGGCTGCTGAGGCACACCTCCTCGTCGCTGTCCTCCGGCCGCCCGTTCGCCTTGCCCTGTCCGTTGCCGCCGCCGTGTGCCCCGCCGCGGAGGCAGTCGCCGCCGTTCTCGAGAGCGCCGTCCGCGTATTCCTGTCCATCCAGGTTGTCGGAGAGCACCGCCCCGTGGCCCTGCGCTAAGAGCTTGAGGGAGTCCACGGTCTCCCGGACCACATCGCTGTCCACGTCCAAACTCAGGTCGCCCTTCGGCGCCGCCACGCCCCCCTCGCCCTCCTCCTCCTCGTCCTCCTCCTCCTCTTCCTCCTCCTCCTCCTCTTCCTCCTCCTCCTCGTCCTCATCCTCTTCCTCCTCCTCCTCCTCCTCTTCGTCCTCCTCCTCCTCTTCCTCAGCACTGTTGGAGGAGTTGCTGTTCATCTCGGACTCGGTCATGGCGCGGTAGGCGGCGTCCTCGGCGATCTTGCCGAGGTTGAGCAGCGACTTGGCCACCAGCTCGTCGTAGTTCTCGTACTCGTCGTTGTTGTTGTTATCCTTCTCCGCCGCCTGGCCGGTCTTGGGATTGCCGCCGCTGCCGGCGCCGCCGCCCTCGCCGCCGCTACTCATCTGATCGTCCTCTGTTGTGGGGGAGAAGGAGGAGGAAAAAAAGCCTTGTAATTTCATTTCCGTCATTCTATTTGACTGCTAAATCAGATTTCTGGGCTCTGCCCCTCTAAATTTGATAAGGAACTCTTTGCTTCCCCCTAATAATTTACTTTGAGAGTCTTAACAGCAGCTTGCGTGCGCTGACTTGGGCATGAGTGCAGGAAGTGGAATATAGTGGATTTGGGAAAGTTCCAATAGAAGAGGCTGTGGTAAAGGAGAATAATGAAACCAAGGATTATATCGTTTATATCCTTTGCTTTATTTTGGACCAAAACCTTCTATTTAGGTTTTTTTTTTGTTTTGTATGCCCACTATCTTCAACTCACCATGCGGCGGTCGGAACCTTTGAATTGGAGGGAGATTTTTTTTTGGGACATTGTAAATGTCAGAAATAATACGGTGTTACCTCTACAACAAGATGAACCCCCTGTCGCTCTCCATTCATCGTTTTCCGTTCTCAAAGTCCTCTTTTCCATTCAATTCATTTCAATTTTTTTCAAAATTCTTTTCACATGCCTAATTGATTCCGACAGGCTGCGAAAAGGTTACTGAATCTCTTCTGTCAGTAATTTCAAGCACTCACTCTTCTGGAGCACTTCCAATCTCTCCTTTCACATTTCCGCCCTGAACTGTCAAGAGCACGGTGTGTTCACATCGGCGCCACACTCGCCACTTAAATTCCTGCGGAGGAAAACGAAACCCAAGGGCCCCCGCACAGAAATAATAAATGTGACTTTGATTTCTGGAGGGAGCGAGGGAGAGAGTCACCTGACAAAACACTACTGAAGTGTAATCGGCCCGCGATGAAATATGAATTAACGCTGAATTCAAAAGACTCATCCGCAGTCCCCTAATATATGCATGGCCGTACATTTCCATAAGATCAAAGATGTAAACACGACGGATACTGTAAAAAAAAGAATCCGAGCTCATATTTATGTGCATACGCAAACACTGACAAACATCATGCTTGGGAAGAGGTTTACACTGCACATAGGCTGCACAATCTTTTAATGCTGTCGGGTGGAAAACCTCATATGTCCAAAACCGTTACTTTTCAGGATTCAAATTCAAACATACAGTAGCAAAAGTAGCAGATCGACCAGCTCAAAACACGCCGCTTCGCGGGAGCGTTTCGAGCTTGTGGATCTGCTACTTTTGATGCTTTTGTGTCTCGCTGTAGTATGATCAAGTAGAGCGTTACTTTACGAGAAAAAAACAAAACAAGTGAAGATATGGAGATAAGAGGTTTCTGCCCGACAGCAACGATATACATACACGTACACACAAGACAGACACAATCTAATGAGAGAGCAACAACACAACAAGGAGGGCTTAGGACAGAGAGCCGTGGACCAGAAAGAGAAATACAGTCACGAATGACCGGGCACACATCTTGACAGCGGAGGGCTGCTCACAGCAACCTTACTGTACCAGAGGTTTAATTTTTGATGCTATGAAACATGGCACTGGAAAGCAATTTAAAGAGCAATCAGGGTACACAAAGAGGATCGGGAAGCGAAACAGATTGAGGAGGGGGAACAGAGAGACCGCCGCTGTGCCCTCAAATGGCTCTGGATTAGCTCTTCTACAGCAATGTTCGTACCACTGAGAGTAGCAGTGAAGCTCCTTTTCAAAGCTTGCCAGATTAGAATCTGCCTAACAACCAACCAGCACCTCTGTCTTGGGGCATAGAGTGGGGGGGGAATGATAATGATGCATATATGGAGAAATGAATCTCCATTATAATAAAACGGTCACAGATAAATAAAAAACAAGGCAGAGGAGCAAATCAACCCTTGTTTTGGGCATGTAATTACAGGCGAACATTTTCAAAAATGTAAAGAAAAAAGTTCAGATAAAAAATTAAGACTTTTCCTAGATTTCTAAGATATTTTTTTTTGTAACAAAATGTACAAATTAGTGAATATAACAGCTCTACAAGCTCACGGCCAAGCATTGTGAGCTTGTGGATCGGCTATTTTCCGTATTCATCGCATGACAAAGTGTATAGGGCTTAAGTGGTTAACGGTGTTCTATAGGGTTAGAAATCACAATGTGTGACCGACACCAACGTGCGCTTTAGCTACGACAACCAGCGCATACCGCGGGTAAGTGACAACGTGCCTTTGGAACACACAGCTCGTTCCACATGCTGCGTAGACAGCGCTAACGGCCCCTATTTGTTAATGTCCGCAGCCATGGCCTTGACTGCCGTGGACAGTAATGAACGGCGATGTGGGGAGATGTTCTCCTGTGCTGACAAGAGAAGACGGAGGAAGGAAGGCTGCGTCTGCAGCAGCATCAACACGTTGGGTGGGTAGAGAGAGACGGCACGACGCACCAAACAGGGTTAACGCACTGGAGCTCTCGGAGCTTCACTCTTAATTGGACTTGAAGGCGCTGTCAAGTCCAATCGCGGCATGCGGGGGTGCAAAGCTGTATCTGTTGGAGAGAGACCTGCCAAATCTGGTGTTGGGGTGCATAAGAGGGTGGTGTGCGTGTGGGGGTGGTTGGGGGGGGGGGGGGGGTCTGATACGTGGGTTAGAAGTTTCTCAAATCCCAGTCTTTAACCACGTCTAGACTTAATAAACAGGACCCAACCTTTTTTTCTGTCTACACCACATCTCTTCACCAAAACTAACCGATTTACAACGCGTCGCAGCTATTTTTTGGCTAATGTTCCCCCCAGAATATGAATGTCGGGGTCCAAGTAAAGTGGTTGAGCTAGATTTTATTTTTCACGTCACGCGAAAGGCCTTCATTACTGAAATGGGTTTATTGTTATTGTATCGTCTTCCCAAGACGTGATACTTGACAGGGGACAGTCAACTTCCTACAAAACATAGCTTTTGAGAAAAATTGTAATGGACGTAGTACTGCGCAGGATAACATGATGGGGTGAAAGAACGGCATGGCTTCCATGTGGCCAGTCTTGGCCTACTGGCAGTGTGCACAAGAAATTTGGCGCCGATCGGTCCAGCGGTTTGTGAGATTAGCATGCACGCACGCGAGCGCACGCACGCACGCACGCACGCAACTGTCAATTCCTCTTCAGGAAAACCTGAAGAAGACAAATGGTCCAAATATTACATCTCAAACAAACAAACAAACAAACAAACAAACAAGTGAACCGTTTGCTGCCAAATCGCAGCTCTCTTTCAGGTGAGGGGGTTTGATCTAGCTCTAAATATTCTGTTTCGGGTGCAGTAGCCAGTCAATATAAAACAATAACAACCACAACACATGCCCATATAAAGTGCAAATAACTGAATAAATAAAAAGCGTGTGCATGAAGATCAAAGGAAAAACAATGTCACTGTAGGGATGGAATAATAACTCTTACAGTGATAGATCTACATCATTCCAAGGCAGAGCACTTTTGGCAGAAAGTTGCAACTTTTGAAAACACACAAAAAATAAGAAACACCAAAATAATCCCAAACTCATTCCCTAAAATTTTGTTCAACCCGCTGAAGGCAAGAAATGTTGCTGTCGGGCAGAAACCTCTTATCTCCATAAGTTTTTGTGTTTTTTCGTAAATGTATGCCCTACTTGATCATTCTACAGCGTCACACAAAAGCATAATAAGTAACAGATCCACAAGCGACGCTTTTTGAACTTGTCAATCTGCTACTTTCGATGTTTTTGAATTGGAATCCTGAAAAGTTTTGGACATATGAGGTTTCCACCCGACAGAGACGATATATAAAAACAAGAAAAACGGCAAACTTGGAAATAATCAGTGACACGCACGCACGCGCGCACGCACGCACGCACGCACGCACGCGCACACGCACACGCACACGCACACACACACACAGATTAACAAGTGTAACGACATTGAATGCAACACAGCTCAGTTTGTGAATGTGTTTTTATATACTTCTAGCCCCCCAAAAAACAAATTATTGTATTAAGGCCAGGGCTTTTGACACAGGAAGCGACTGACACACCTACTAATTCATCTTCTACTAAAGGTGAGCGTTCAGGTAGGGGGGGTTCGCAGAAAATCTGACAGGCTTTGTGACAAGCGGGCGGAATCCCGTGAAATTGGCGCGTTCGTGCTCGTCTCACACATACGCCCGACCGCATCAAGAGTTGAATTGGGTTTAAGCTCCTCCTATGCAATTTACAATTTACAATGTAGGCATTCATATTTATCCAGAGCGACTTACAATCAGCAAGGTAAACACATACATCAAATGCAGAGAGACAGTGTAGTGCCTCAGTAAGGTAAACCAAGAACCTACAGGTATAGCATCAGTCTAAACAATATACTATCAAAAACGTATCTGTACATTGGAACTATATAAACTATAGGATACAGTGGTGGAAAGTAACTAGGTACAAGTACTCAACTTTGTATACTTTTACTCAAGTACATTTTGAATTCCGGACTTTTATGAAGTAAAACATTTGAGTACTTTTTCCACCACTGTATAAACTATAGGATACCAGGTGAACAATGAACCTAGCATCTGTCTAAATAACATGCCATCTAAATGACATTTAACCTTTGCATGAGTCTGCGTGGTCGTCAAGGCTAGGTCTAGTGCTACACGTAGATCCAAGCAGGTACGCAGGCATAGTGTCGCTTCCCATGGGAAAATCCCTTTCTTCTTTGCAGCAATACATATTCATCAATCATATTACATCATCGCTGTCTGGTGGAAACCGTGTCTGTCCAATACGGTTACTTTGGAAAGGAAATGGATAAAAGATCCTGTGTTCCAATGGATCTGATGTAGTTATTATTTAGTCACAAGCTCTTGTTAATACTTGTCATTGGTTCAATATTTATGAAAGCCACACACAAAATTAACCACCTTCACTATTTTTCGAAAATAGCTAAAATAGCCGATTTACACGATCGCGCGTTGTGAGCTTGTAGATTGGCTATTCTCGCTACTTTTGCGCAACGCTCTCGTATGACGAAGTAGGGCATTAACTTACAAAACAAAAAATAGGTAAATAGTTGAAATTATGGAGGTACAAGGTTTGTGCCGGACACCAATGTTATTATTATTATTGCTTATATGTATCAAAGTGATAGTTCAGCAAAAAAAAATAAAAAAATCTATCGACTAGTCACCCCATGGAGACTTTGTGGATATTTTTTAGTTTTTGTCACATTCCTAAGCCAATAATTTGATGAGTGGACCGGTAGGCAGCGGTTTCGGTAGGAGACGCTTTGTCTGCTACCGGAACCGCTTTATTGGCTTAGGAATGCGACAAAAACCAAAAATATCCATGAATTCAAGTCTCCATGGGGTGACTAATTGATAGAAAAAAAGTCATTTTGGGGGTGAACTCTCCCTTAAGTACAACACAAGACAAGACAAGACAAGACAAAGGTACTCACCTCGTCCTCGACTCTGCTCCGCTTCCTCCTCTTCCCCGTCATCGTACTCCACCTCCTCTTCCTCCTCTTCCTCCTCCACCCTCTCCTCCTCCTCCTCCTCTTCCTCCTGCTCCACCTCCACCTCCTCCTCCTCCTCCTCCTCCTCCTCTTCCTCGCCCTCCTCCCCTTCCTCCACCTCCCCTCGCTCCACCTCCCCTTCCTCGTGCTCTGTCTGCTCCTCCACCCGATAGTCCTCCTGGTAGCCCCCCTCCTCTTCCTCCTCCTCCTCCTCTTCCTCCTCCACCTCGCCCTCGACCTCCTCTTCTACAGCTCCGCTCTCCCCCTCCTCCTCCTCCTCGTCTTCCTCCCTGTTGAATGGGATAGAATAGACCTTTATTAATCCCGCGGTTGGGAAATTCAGGCGCCATGGGCAGCACAGCAGTGAGTTTACAGAGTAAGGGAAGTACTGTGAGGCATTGGTTCTCAAAGTTGGGTCTGGGGACCCCCAAGGGTCCTTGAGGGAGTTCCAGGGGGTCCCCAGCTAAATGATAGATAGTTAGGAACCAAATTGACCCATAGGTCTGTAACTCTGAGAGGGTACAAATGGAACCAAATGGACCGTAACAGGTCCATTTGGTTCCATTTGTACCCTCTCAGAGTTAAATTAACATTGATTTTACAATATAAATTGGGGTCTCAGAGATAGAAATGCCATTACATGGGGGTCCGTAGCCTAATGCATGTCAAACTGGGGGTCCTTGAAATTAAAATGGTTGAGAATACACTCCCTGGCGTATCTTTTCAAATGGGGGTCCGCGGGCTAATAAGTGTCAATTTGGGGGTCCTTGGCATGAACAAGTTTGAGAACCACTGCTGTGAGGTACAGTCATAGGAAGAAAACATCACAAAAAAAGCACTATCAATGACAGTATACACCATATACAAATAGCCTGTACTAACTAACACCAGAGGGAGCTAATCTGACCTGGTTTGGTTCCACCAAATATTCGGCTGAAACATACACGCCAGGCACCAAAATATGGAATGCCAAACAAAACCCATTTAGGTTTCATGACATGCTGGTTTACCATGATAAGTCTTTATCATGGTCCTCAAATATTAAAAGGTTTTAACTGAAAAATCCACTCCAGTGAGCCAGGGCAGGTTTTTTTCTCTTCGCCTCTGCCTCTACAATTTTTCTTTTGAAATTTCCACAAGAGGGCGCTCTAACCTAACTTAGGAATGATCCCACGACTCTGAAAGAAGGAATGGACGGATGTGACATCATCCCAAAAAATCACACTCCCGTCCACTCCTATGTTAAAAGTTGTAGGAAAACACAAGCTTTATTCAACGGACGGTAGCAACAAAATGGCCAATCGTGGTTTAAAAAATGTTGTTCTGGTGGATAGAGGAGACCGTCCCCCACCCACAGCGTCGTTACAGAATAACCGCCCGAAGCTGAGGCGCGTACGTAAGCAAAGGTGCGCGCAAGCAAAAGCACGCTTATCAGACAAGCATTTACGACGTCACAGAAAAAAACACAGATATACAGATGTGATGTTCCAAAGTTTCAAAGAGCCAGCCATTGGCACGTCAGTGGAATGTCAGTGGATAGTCCAAGCCTTGTCACGGAGAAAGAAAGGGGAATTTGCCAGGTGTGAAATTGTGGCAGGTGTGAAATGTTCTCAAATCAGGCAGGACATTATGAGAGGGGGGGATTTTATTGTTGGCTATTCAAAAATAGCAGATATACAAGCGCACAGCGCGTCACTTCGTGCCACCCTGCGAGCTTGTACATCTGCTATTTTTGAAAATGTTTTGAAAAATCTTGAAAGTGTGAGAACAACTGATTTAGAAGGCATTCGTAGAATCGGCCTCAGGTCTTTATACAGGGTAAAGATCAGGGGTCAGATGACATGTCTGTATAGCTATACCTGTCCTCCAGGTCCTCGGTGGCGTCGTCGTCCGTCTCGTAGCACTCCTCCATGGTGGAGTTGTCCATGGAGTCCAGGTAGGCCCCCCTCTTAGGGGAGGGGGGCTCCAGGGCCGGCCTGTCCGCGCCTTTCCTCTTCTTGGCCAGGGGGCAACCGTACACACTGCAAGGGGAGAGATAAGAGAGGGTTATAGCCTCGCCTCACCTGGAAAGCCACCACCGCTAAATGCTAATTAGGCCTGCCAGCACATCTGTGCCAACAGGCTAGTCTGTCTGTCTGTCTGTCTGTCTGTCTGTCTGTCTGTCTGTCTGTCTGTTGCAGGCTTGTGGCTGTGGCGTCACGACAGTGGCGGAATAAGTAGTTAGATTTACTTTTAAGTAAAAGTAGCAATAATAGCCCATATAAGGGTTACAAGTTGAGTAAAAGCAAACAAGTAGCATCCAAATATAATTACAGTGCCAAAGTAAAAGTACACACATTTTTCAACATTTGTCTAAATAGCAGATCTACAAGCTCACAACGCGTCGCATTGCGACACGTTGTGAGCTTATAGATCGGTTTTCGAATAGCTAAAGTATAAAGTAGGGCTTACTTGGGTATTAATAAGGGTAACTTAGTTGTAACTAAAGCTGTCAAATAATTGTAGTGAAGTAAAAAAAAAAAAAAAGTACATTATTTGCCTCTCTGAGATAGTGTAGTGGAGTAAAAGTACCAAAAAAATGTAATACTCAAGAAAAGTATAAGTACCTCAAAAGTCTACTTAAATATAATCCTTGACCACCACCACTGGCTGTTGGCCTCGGCTATAGCCACGACAGCTAATGTTTCTTGCCCGTCGTCTGTACCAAGTAAATGTCCGGAATTCAAAATGTACTAGAGTAAAAGTATTGGTATCTAAATGTCAGTAAAGTACCAAAAGTAGAAAGCACTCATAATTCAGAATGTCCCATTTCACAAAGTTTTTAAATGTATAAAATGCATAAACATCATTTAAAAATAGCAGATCTACAAGCTCACAATGGTAGATTGTAGATCGGCTATTGGCCGAAATGTATATAGGGCTGAAGTGGTTTTGTATAATCAAAATCTACAAAGTAACTAGTAACTAAAGTGTTCAAATAATTGGAGTAAAAGTACAATATTTGCCTCTGAGATGTAGTGGAGTAGAAGTAAAAGTACTGAAATTGGAAATACTCCAGTAAAGTAAAAAATACCTCAAAATTACTTGAGTACATGTACTTAGTTACTTTACACCACTGGCCAAGGCGCTAGTCTGTCTGTTGCAGGCTTTCGGGAAGTAGTGGGAGGGGTGGCGGGTGGGCGGGTGGGGGGTATGAATTTGGCAGAGAGGCAGTTTCTGCGCGGCCTGCCACTGGAATGATGGCAGTGCCGGAAGGCTCCCACACCACAGTATCTGACTGCACACCCCCACTAGACAGCCTCTGTGTGCTATAGCACGGTTTGTTTACGGCACCGGGGGTGGTGGGACGGAGAGAAAAAAAATCCAAGTTTATTTAACCAAGCTTTATTGCACCCATAATCATTAGCTATCGAGCAATTATAATAAAGCTGCTCCCCCCCTTCTCAAGGAAAACAATTACAACAGAGTCAAAAATGTGGATTTGTCTGAAGAAAAAACTAAAACTAAAACAAAGCTGTTCGATTCCATTTATATTCAGCTGTCATTTATATTCAGATAACACCCTTTTTTTTCCTCTTCTTCTTCTTCTTTGGGGCAGAAGAGAAGATTGCCGTGCATAATACAGAAGCGTTGTGTTCCGTGGACTGATATGCCCTTGCTCTGACGTATGCCAACTGCGGCAAAACAATACCGCTCTCCTGGAATTGACTTTAAAGGGTGGAGGGGGGGTGGGGGGGGGGGGGGGGGGACAGACCTGTGGTCTGATTAATTGAATCTTGCCAAGGCACCTCAGGTTTTAATGTATTCTCTGGCTCCCCTTGGCAGTAGGGGGACAGATTCTAATCTGATAATCTGATAATCTGTGTATTCGCTCAGGCTATTGATCACAGGGGCTTAATCCATTTCACTCATCAAACCTCTGGGAGCCTGGAGCCGAAACCTGACCCCCCCCCTCCCTCCCCTCTCTCCCCTCCACCCCACCGCACCCCCCTCCAACGCTGTAGTAAGCTGTTTGAGTATTTGGCTTTCTGGTGTGTTGTGTGTGTGTGTGTGTGTGTGTGTGTGGGTGCACGGCGCGCACGCGTGCGTGATCACACTCTTGCGTGTGTGTGTGTGTGTGTGTGTGTGTGTGTGTCTGCTGCACACACATTTCATCAACCATGCCCTCACACGTCCAGAATCCCGATGAGTTGTGCAGTTGTGTGTTTTGGCCATCAAATAAAGCCCCCCGTCCCCCCCCCCCCGTCCAGGCTACAGTGTAAGAGAGCTAAACATGCTTTGGGCAGGCTCACTCAGCTGTGAAATATCCCTGGTTCCAATTTTTTTCTTCTTTTTTTTACAACCGCTGGATGTTTCCGCCGGCTCCGCGCTACTTAAAGAGTAAGACCTGATGTGAATGAATGGCGCAAGGCTGCGTAAAAGCCCCTGTTATGCTTTGGTGGCGCGGCCTGTGACGCGTGCCGAAAAATAGCCGACTTGCAGATTGGCTATTTCCGCTGCGCGACGCAGGCCCGCAACGAAGTACACATCAGGCATTAAGAAGGAGAGTGACAGGTAGAAAACAGTGGTGGTAAGTGAATGTGTACAGCTTTGCTACTATAGTGTTGGAGATGAGAAACAACAGGGCCAAAAAAGGGCTTATTTTATTACCCACCCCACCCCGACTCACTGGAGAGATTGTGAATGGAATTGTTGGGATCCCATTTCTAGTGCTTTCTCTCTGCTTCAGTGTGTTTCACCAAGTCTGTGGAATATGTCAGTGTGTCCTAGAACTCTGATATCTCATCTATTGTGCTACGCACGCACTCTCTCTCTCATTCGCTCTCTCTCTCGCTCTCTCTCAGTGCTCGGACGTCCATCAGTCAGTCAGTGTCAGGTCGGGCTGGCAGGCTCAATCTCACCCGGCCTGGGGATTCCTTAATGGTCTGACCCCCCAGTACCCCCCGAACCGAGGGCCTCATTTCATTAATCTAAGCCCACATGGAAACTCATTCCCTGCCTGACAGCCAGACCTCTCCCCCTGGGCGGCGGGGAGGGTCTGGGGGACAGCGGGGATGTGTGTGTGTGTGTGTGTGTGTGTGTGTGTGTGTGTGTGTGTGTGTGTGTGTGTGTGTGTGTGTGTGTGAGAGAGTGTGTGCGCACGACCGCGTGTGCCGCAGCGCTGTGATCAATAGTGCTTGTGACCAAACATCTCAAAAGCACATTAAAATGCCACTCATCCTGGCCCCGTTCCGGGGCCCTCTCCAAATAAATCAAGGGCCGGTCCCAGCAGGTTAGCGGCTGCCAAGGCAGGCAGGCTGGCAGGAGAGGAGGATAGGTGAGTGGGAGGGAGAAGGGGGTAGAGAGAGAGAGAGAGAGAGAGAGAGAGAGAGAGAGAGAGAGAGAGAGAGAGAGAGAGAGAGTGGGAAAGAGGTCTGCATGGGAACGGGAGATAGAAATTCGTCTCGCGCCCTCTACCCTTTTTTGTCCTCCCCATCTGCCGGCCCGATCTCAGATAGCTTCTTTGTTGCAGCATCGGCTGGAGGATTCACAGCAAAATCCTGCGTGTTCATTTAACTCAGAGAGTGCACACATTCAACCAAATGGACCCGTTTTTTTAATAGCAATTCAGTATTGTTTCAAGTGTTGGATGATTATTATTTTTTTTATTTTCTATTTCAGTAGTTCCCTTTGTATGATATAACTAAGTTTTTTTTGCATTAGAAAAGGTTTGATCTGCATGGGAATGCTGTTATTGACAAAGCAGAGGAAGCCAGTACCTCCATATCGTCTCTGTCGGGTTGAAACCTAGGTCCATATTTCTTTTTAGGATTCAATATATCTGCTACTTTTGATACTTTTGTGTGATGCTGTATGATTAAGTGGGCCGTTAATTTACAAAAAAAAAACACAAAAAGTTGAAATATGGCGATAAGAGGTTTCTGCCCATTGCCCAACAGCAACGATATGAAGTATATTGTTTATATTTTTAGTTCTCTCAGAGTTACAAATGGATAAATCAACACTGGGGATTTGTGCTGCAACATTGGCGCTTAGCATTCTATGCTACGGCTGCAGTCTTTGACCGATATTAAGCGCACAACACCTGAAAATGCAAAAAAGAGATGCTAATTGCTGTCCAACGCCAGCTATAATGGATGGCAAATAATAGCTGCTCGCTTCTGTATTTTGTTCATTGGACCTTTGAGAAGGTTCAAGTGCCTTTCAGAGCTCTCCATTATGACCACATACAACAAATAGGCTTTTTGATGGCGAACGCGGGATGCACATTTAAAATCTAACGAGCACTAAGCGCGCCGCCTACGTACAGCACAGACACTAACCCAGTGGTTTTAAAAGTGGCAGCCCCGGGGGGTCCCAGCCAAAATCAGAATAAAAAAAAATCACAAAATAATTTGCATTTCAATTCTAATTCAATTCATTGTTGTGCCGTCCCTATTTTGGTCACGTTACTATTGTCAAATATTCTTTTGAACTTTCCAAAATTGTGAGAATAGCAGATATAAGCTGCTGAGACGCGTTGTGCGCTTGTATTTTTGAGTCATTTCACAATAGGGGGGCCGCACAGCCAGAGCCTATGGGGGTCCATGGTAGGGAGTAGGCTGTGAAGCACTGCCCACCTATATGTGTCCCTCGCTTACAAGAAAGAAGAAAAAAAATCACACCCTGTGTGAAGTGGGCGGTGTCTTCCTAGCTAACCACAATACTGAATGGAGTCAACCAATGATGAAACACTATTTATGATGGACAAAACCATAACTTAAAAAAACCAACTTATGGTTTTTTTAAAGTTATGGTTGCTTATATAGGGCTATGCACATGTGTCATGTGACTCTGGCCAATCACAGTCCTGAATAGATTGTGATTGGCCAATCACAGCGCAGGATAATTGTACAAATTTCCAAACCTCACTTTCAGGGGCGGTTTCACTGCCCAAGATATTTGTACATTTTTCCAAATCTCACTTATAGGGGCGGTTTCACCGCCCAAAAATAATAACTCCACTTCATGTTCAGTATAGGCTAATCGGTGACTCGTATGCATGATATGCAAATGAGTCTCCATTGCACTCATTAAAGGGGCGTTGCAGGAACAAAAAAAACAACGTGGGTCTCTGAGGTGGGGTCCTCCTGTCCCTGAGCTGTCAGGTTACTGTGACATTGCGAGTGGGGTGTGTGTGTGTGTGTGTGTGTGGGGTGAGCGTTCGCTCCCCGAAGCCCCCGGCGATGAGTAAACCGCGGGAAGCCCCCCCACAGCACTGCCGCCCCTCACCCCCCCCTCCCCACGTTCCCTTGCGGCTCTGTCACACACCGCGACCTCTGCCTCGCTGACGCCCGCATCGCCCGTCATCATACGCCACCGCATTCCTCTAAGCGCGCCGAGCTCGGCAATTAAAATTCCGCAGGTAATGAAGTGCCACTGAAATAAATAAATAAATGTAATATGAGAGAGGAAAATCGGCCAGGCATTGTGTATTTAGAGCAGTGGTTCTCAAAACTTTTTCCTGTCATGACCCCCCCCCAAGAAAATTATATTTATTTGGCCCACGGACCCCCCATCTGAAAATGTTTTGTGCCAGGGTTCCCCCCAGAAGAGAAGATTTGTGTTTTGTTCGTTTATTATTTTTATTATTCAAGATTTTTCAAAAAATGCAAACAAATTGCGGATGTACAAGCTGAGCTTGTATATCCGCCGTTTTTTAATAGCCAACGTATAACAGGTGTAGAGACCACGGAGGGGAAGGGAAAACACCATTACGAGTTTTTTTTCCCCCAGTTATTTTTTGTGTGTGTGCGCGACCTCCTTCAGGAGAGAAGAGCATGTTGCAACGAGAGGTAGCAATCAAAACAGGAAAGAGCCTCGTATCACACAAAAAAAGGCCACTTCATATTTATGGAGTGGGCATCCTGGGCATTACAAGATGAAACAAATTCTATTACAGCGCAAACAAGTGGCCCCTTTAACGCTAGGGGGGGAGAAAAGAAAAACAACATAAAAATAAAATAAAAAAACATCCGAGAAGGCTGCAGAGCGGCTTTCTGTTTTTTTTTGCATAAAAGCAAAGGTAAGAGATCTGAGAGGATGAGGGGGGGTGGGTGGGGGGCGGGTGAGGTGACGTGAGGCGGGTATCTCTCGGAGGAGGAGAGATACCCGTTTGGCTAATTTTAGGCGACAGTTGAGGGACTGCTGGAATGTGACAAGCGTTTCCACGCCGCCTTTTATTAGCAGTCATATTAGTAGGGCTGTTCTCGGCGGGGGCTAAAGCTTTGGCCCAGTCATTAGTATCCGCCGCTATTTGTCTCCCTGCCACTGGGACGAGGCTGCATGCCATAATACCGCCCGCCTTCTAAGTTCTGCCTGTCCTTCCGTCCTCCTTCCTCCCCCCTTCCTGTTTCCCTTGCAGCATCTCTCTCTTCCTCCCTCCATTCCACGTATATCATTCTACCCACGCCGACGCCCTGCCACTCTCCCTCCCTCGCCACTCCCTCTGCTCTCGTTCACGTTGTCCCGCCTCAATATCTCACCTATATTCTCTTCTTCCATCCCTCCATCATTTCCAGTGGTGGAAAAAGTACTCAGATATTTTGCTTAAGTAAAAGTATCAATACTGCAATACAGAAATACTCCGTTACAAGTAAAAGTCCGGAATTTAAAAATGCACTTTGAGTAAAAGTACAAAAGTATTGGCATTAAAATGTAAAAGTACTAAAATGCAAAGTAACTAGTAACTAAAGTTTTAAAGTAATTGTAGTGGAGTAAAAGTACAATATTTGCCTCTGAGATGTAGTGGAGTAGAAGTAAAAGTATAGGATATTGGAAATACTCCAGTAAAGTAAAAGTACCTCAAAATTGTACTTAAGTACAGTACTTGAGTACATGTACTTAGTTACTTTACACCACTGATCTGATCATTTCTCTCTCTCTCTCTCTCTCTCTCTCTCTCTCTCTCTCTCTCTCTCTCTCTCTCTCTCTTGTCTCTCTGCCATGTCCCTTATTTTCATATTTTGTAATATCCCCTGATCCGCGCTCTTACACCAGATTCTCTCTTATTTCCACCACTATGTCTTGTCGTCTCGGCACTCCTCTCTCTCTCTCTCTCTCTGGATATCTCTGTCTCTCACCTCTGACTGCGGCCCCCCCTCCCCACCGCCCCCATATCCAACAGAAGGATCTATAGACTCGTGTGGCAGAGCCCCCCCCTCCCCCGTCTCCATGGTGATACCTCCAGAAATCCAGGAGGGATTCACCATCCTTGCAGACGAGCCAAGAAGAACGAGAGAGAGAGACAGACACACACAGAGATACAGAGACAATGAGAGTGAGAGACATAGTTATAGAGGGAGAGACAGGGACAGAAGGAGACTGATAAAATGAGAGGTGTGATGAAAATAGAGGGGAAATAAAGATAGAGAGAGACACATAGAGACGGAGGAGAGAGATGGCGTGTGCATACATGCATTTTACGTGTGCATGAGCGCGGTTTATGGCATGCCAATGCATGTGCATGTGCCTGCATACTTCTGCACGCGTGTTCTAAAAATCGAAAAATGCATGGGTGAATGGTGAGAATGTGTGTGAGAGAGAGAAAGAGCGAGGGAGTGAGATAAAGAGAGAGAGAGAGAGAGAGTGAGAGAGAGAGAGAGAGAGAGAGAGAGAGAGAGAGAGAGAGGGATCATTTCAGAGCTGTCAGTGTTTCTCCCACTAGCAGAGGAGAACAAAAGACAGCGCCTTGGTGCAGGAGGCTCAGTGCATGGCAGACACTGCAATTTGGGCGTTTTCTGGCGTTTCTCTCGCTCCAGCTCACATATATAGGCTGCAACGGCTCATTCACTCACGCACGCACGCACGCACACACACACACACACACACACACACACACACACACACACACCACACACACACAGACACCGCAGAATGACTGTCGGTCTGTCTAAAAACTCATGAAATATTACTTCACAGCTAGCTGCGGTATCAAAATAATCCTCGGTGTCAGTGAAATTTATATCGTGTTTCTTCTGCACTGCAATAACGACCACTTTCGGGCTTGGGCGCCGAAATTTCAGATTATTTCAGGATTTACGAGTAATGCAAGAAGAACACGAGAGCAGTAATGTAACAGTATCCAATGACTGTGGACTCGAGGCATCACGTCGCCTTTCTTTATCCATAAACAAAGAACGTCACAAAGGAATGTTGAGAACAAGAAAGTAATACATTTTTTACCTATAATTACATGCCCAAAATAGGGACACCATGTTGCAATAGTTAAGTCTATCTGTGGGCTTTATAAACATTTAACCAATGAAAAGTATTAACAAGCTCTTGTGACACAATAATAACGACATTCGATCCACTGAAACTCGCATTCTCTTTTTTCAGCGACGACATGCAGCAAGGAATCATCTAAATAAGAGGAGGTGACCCCAGATCCAGTTCACTGGCTCACAAAGCCTGCTGTGGGGCACATATGCCTCAGTCTAACCCTTACATGTCTGCCCCTCGAGTCACTGAACCCAGCTCCGTATTAACCTAATCCGCTGCCCATTGCACAGCCTCGACTCAGTGCATAGTAGCTCTATGCAATCCCAACCCCAACGTCAGTGTCCTTATATGCCCCACAGTGTGTGTGTGTGTGTGTGTGTGTGTGTGTGTGTGTGTGTGTGTGTGTGTGTGTGTGTGTGTGTGTGTGTGTGTGCGTGCGTGCGTGCGTGCGTGTGTGCGTGCATGCGTGCGTGTGCGTGTGTGTGTGGCGTGCGTGTGTGTCTAGTTTCTGCCTTATCTAGAACACAGTAAGAGCCTCAAAGCTTGCCTTAAGCCCCAAACTTAACATCACGGAGATAGGGGTGGTTAACTGCAGCAAAAAAAGCAACACCAAGTCAAACCAGAACAGCCGCGAGCCCCATCTTCCCTCCTCCGATTCCCTCTCTCAAAAACCATACACTAAGGACCCTCCACCCATTCCCCGCCAATCGCTAGCCTTTTGACTGCATCTCCAGCATGCCAAAACCCCATTTTTTTTATTGTGGGAGAACGTTTCCCCTCACAGGTGTGTCTGTGCCTCTGTGATACCACGTCCACCTGAAACATTTCAGGAGCAGAGGGACCTCGGGATTGAACCAAGGGCAGTACAGACAGAATGAGACAGGCACAGTATGTTCACCCACCGTGCTAACCTCGGGCTGGCTGTTAGTAGCACGGCAAGAACCCGAGTTTTTTTTTGTTGTGCCCAGTTCCCCCGCCGGCGGTGAGGGACTAACATAGAAGTTGGGAACAATGTGATGTGTGCGACTAAGGAGAAATTCAGCGTCCATTTTTCAGTGCTGGGCTGAAAGTGGAACGGTGCAGTTATTTTGAGCCACCACAAGAGGTGTAGCTTACTTTGCACAGATATCCTAACATAGGCATATACACCACCTGCAGGAGTGGCATATATTAGGTTTTGCTTTTTTAGAATGATGTGGTATATCAAATTAGCTTTAATGCACTCTGTATGGGTGGTTGGCCTCTGTGATTTCAGGCTCTGTCGAAAGGAATGGAATATTGGGGTTGTGTACTTCACGTAGATGGATCTGGTAGAATATTGATATGTGCATCATACAAGCCAATTTGCATGATTTGGTGCTGGAAGTCCTGAGCAGCAAAGCTAATCGGGCAGCAGATTCTGCCGGTGTAATGCAGCTATCTGTCATCCCGGAGCTAAATTCACTCCTGGATTAGCCAGGTAAGGAGTCTCTCCACCGGCGTAATGACTTCAATCAATCACCGCGGCACGGAGACATACAGAGAGGCCAGCTAGTTAGCCGCCGCCATGCACCCGGCAGCCATTTTGGAAAAGGAATTCCGCCAGTCAATCCATTTGTCTGTGTGTGAGCCATAGAGGAGGTTGTCACATGAACAGCTGGGTGTTTTTTTTTTTTTAGCTGGATGTGTTGAGAGAGACAAACTGCCAGGGCAAAAAAAAAGAGAGAAAGTAAATTTGATTGTGAAGGGAATGCAAATTATATTTATTTCACTTTCCCCCCTTTGGCTCGCCCACTGAATAAATCAACGCTACTGTATCACGGCCACTTACAGGCATGATCTATCCCCTTAGACGACGACAAATTTCGCAGCTGAAAACACTGAACAAAAACAGTGTAAGGGCATAAACACAAAAAGAAGTGTTAAATAGCTCAAATAGCAATCATTGACGAGTCTCCCCGTCTCTCTATCAAACAGAGAATACATTTTCAGGTCGGGAGACAACTCATATAGGATACAGGATAAACAAGTGAAATTGGACCCGATGTAACCAAACAATTGAGCAGACAATTTTGGAATTGGAACACTATAAAATTGAAGCTGAAAAATGGGTTCCCTTTCCAGATTGGATGAAAATGTATTTTCTGTTTATTAAGGCGCTGGAGAGACAGAGAGACCCCCCTGTTACAGAACAAGCACCCTACAGCAATGACTACCATCAGAATATAGAGCTTCAACTTTTAGTTTTAACCGAAAAAATATCACTTACAAGCATCTATAATTAATTCTCCGTTCTACAACCGTGTCGTGAGTCGGGGGGGGAAAAAAGCCGACCGACAAGCTCACGACGCACGTCGCATCAGGCTTCAGACCCACTCTGTCCTCGGTCTTGTTTACCAGGCTAGACCTGGCTCCATCTCTCCAGCGGAGAGGAGGGCTCTTGACAGTGATGTAATTTACTTGGCAGCTGGCTCCGATGGGAGGGCTGGCCAGGGGGTGGCCAGCGGGGAGGGAGAGAGGGAGGGCAGGAGTGTGTGTGTGTGTGTGTGTGTGTGTCGGGGTGTGTGTGTGTGTGTGTGTGTGTGTGTGTGTGTGTGTGTGTGTGTGTGTGTGTGTGTGTGCGTGTGTATGCGTGTGTGGGAGAGGGAGGCGGACAGCGGTCAAAGGTCAAGGCCCGGAGTGGGCCCTAAGCGGCTGCTCGTCCTCCCACTCCCCTCTACCCCCCCTCCCCCCCTCCAACGCCATACCACCCCTTCCCGTGCCCACGTCCCACTGGCATGCTCCGCTCTCTCACTGCACATGATCTGTTATTCCCTTTGATGCCTCTCCACCGGGAGGAGGAGAAGAGAGGGGGAAATAAAGAATTTTAAAAAAAACAGCGTAAACACCACCTGTTTTATGGGTTGACGCTGAAACGGTCGGGGAGGTGGTCCGCTGGCTCGTCGTGATAGAATGGGAGGGTAGGGGGGGGGGGCATGTAGAATAAGGCGGGAGGGGGGGCAGGAGGGTAAAGTCACATGAGTGTGCTATTGTAAATTTGGGGGAAATGGGGGGGGCTTTGGCTTAGAAATGCTTAAAGAAAATGTGCTTTATGTTGTATGAAACACTTCAGTCCGATATACTTTGTACGTGGTCCGATACATAGCGAAAATAGCCGATCTACAAGCTCACAAATTGTTGCATCACGATGTGTTGTGAGCTTGTAGATCTGCAATTTTCACTACTTTTGAAATGAAAAAATACGAGAATGTAAAGATTGTAAACAAATACATTGGGATGCAAGGGTTAATGTAGTTAATGCATGTGAGCGTTGAAAAACAGAGCATCTTGGTTGTCGATGCTGTGAGGACGGGATCATGGCCTCCCCGACATGGTCGAGGCAGATGGCCGCCCCCCCCCCCGCCTGGTTCTGCTCGAGGTTTTCGAGTTTTTCCTTGCCATCATCGCCAAGCTCTTACTCATGGGGGCCATCGGTATGGTCTCTCTCGACCTGCTCTACATATGAACTGTCTTGAGGTAACGTGTTTGGCACTATATAAATACAATTCATTGATTGATTGTTTGACACTATTCAAGCCGCTCAGCATATAGTAACATTACCACTTTAGGCATACCATTGAATGAATGCACAGTAGGTTGACGGTGGTTTTACAAAGGAGAAAGAAATAACGAAAGAAAAATAACAATCTCCGACAAATCCTACCGCTCAAACGAAAGACAGCGGAACAAAACGGTATCGCAGCCTATAACTCGCCATACCCTGAAGGCTTTCCGGTTCAGTCGAGATTGTGCGAGCCTTTGACAGTAATGACAGATCCCCTCCATCTCCACTCTTCGTCGCCCTCCGCACACACTTCCCTCTTCTTTCTGCTGATACAAAGGCTCCCAATTAAATATGGAAATTTCCTTTTCGGCGACAGATACTTTCACAACGGGGTCTGATGGCACAGAGGGCGTCTTTTTTGGAAGGGGTAGTGGCAGATTTTGATTAATGTGACCTTATCTGGGTTTGCACATGGAGGCAGAGGGGCGGATGAAGCTTGGCGGGGGTGGATGGCTGTCTGTGCTCTTCTTCTTCTTCCCTCCGCAGGTCTATTCTAGCTGAACTCACTCGGTTTTTCCCCTTTATTTCTTTTTTACTCCTCTCCCCCTGCTTCCCATCTGACGTTCTCTAACCCCATTCATCG
>NC_137621.1:39818369-39823369 GCF_963280865.1 Gymnoscopelus braueri | reverse complement strand
GCACGTGGAGGTACACTCTAACATAGTAGAGCAACAATGCAATTGAACTGTAGTGGGAATAAAAAAAACAGGGCTTCTGCGATAGCTGCATCTGTGCATGGAAGCACACACACACACACACACACACGCGCGCGCGCGCACACACACGCACAAATGCACACAGACACACACAGACACACACACACACACACACACACACACACACACACACACACACACACACACACACACACACACACACACACACACACACACACACACACACACACACACAGGTTTGTATTACTGTACTTGTGAGATCATCAACATTCTAGGATGGTGATTTTATGAATGCCATTAAAAACAAAAACAAAAATCCATTTTTAACCGTAAGCCTAAAGCAGAGATCGACTATTTATTTTACACCAGCGCGCAACTAAGTATAAATCAGGCATGACTCCAACCCTATACTCCTAACCCTAACCTCTAAATGCCTAATCCCACCTGAATCTTTTTCTAACGGTAAACCTACCTCTAAAAACGAATCTTTTGTAACCATAAAACAACCATTTATCTTGTGAGGAGGACCAGGAAAATTGTCCTCTCAAATTCTGTTTGTCAAATTCTACTATACTTGGGGGGACATTTGGTCCTCACAAGTATAGTAATACACAGACAGACACACACACACACACACACACACACACACACACACACACACACACACACACACACACACACACACACACACACACACACACACACACACACACACACACACACACACACACACACACACACACACACACACACACACACAGGTGAGAGCGGCGGAGGGGGGCCATTGAAATAGATGCATGTTGTATTGGATCATCAGTAGGGGGACAGCTGTGACGGGACTATTCTGCCATTCAAACCCCCTGCTGACAAACCAGCGTGACGCCCTGTGTACTTTAGCTGGAGTCTCTCTGCGCTCAAATTGCCAGGTTGGAGAGAGAAGCACTCAGCTGGGAACGGTGCTCTGTGAGCGTGCACGTGTCGTGTGTGTGTGTGTGTGTGTGTGTGTGTGTGCGTGCGTGCGTGTGTGTGTGTGTGTGTGTGTGTGCGTGTGTGTATGTGTGTGTGCGAGAGTGAGGGCTTAAGGCGTGCTGCTGTCTGTGTACGTTCACGTGTGTCAGAGGAGCGCATAAGCGAACGAGCGTGTACCGAGGGGTGAATGTTTGTGTGTGTGCAGACTGAGACACACACACCCGATGCGACGCGTTGTGAGCTTGTAGATCTGCTATTTCCCAAATAGCCTACAGTAGGTATAAAAAAGGGCTAAAGTGGTTACTGTTTGTTTTATAATGCAATCATTTATCTGCAAAGTAACTAGTAACTAAAGTTTTAAAATGATTGTAGTGGATTAAAAAGTACAATATTTGCCTCTGAGATGCAGTGGAGTAGAAGTAAAAGTATTGAAAATTAGAAATACTCCAGTTAAGTAAAAAATACCTCAAATTGTACTTAAGTACAGTACTTGAGTAAATGTACTTAGTTACTTTTCACCACTGGGGTTGCCCTTTGTCCCTCTCTCTCTCTCTCTCTCCAGCTGAAGGGCCCATTCCTGGAGGCCGTGCTCCATTCGAGGGCCCTCGACGAGGCTCGGCTGGGACCACTCCAGCCAGGCACAGCCAAGTACCATAGTCGGCCATCATTCAGTGGCTATAAGAGACGGCTTGGAAGCCCATCCAGTGTCCATGCAGAATCAATATGTTATATGGGGCATATTCAATGTGGCCATTAGCGGAGTAGTGAGGACCTTTGACACCTCCCATGATTATGAGATAGAAGCTATTAGCAGTGAGACGCCGGCTGGACAGCTGTGCCACAACCACCATATTGTTGCTGTTGGACGGAAACCTCTGTCCAAAACTGTTCCTTTTTTTCTTTTCTTTTTTAAAACAGTGAATATAGCCGATCTACAAGCAACTAAAGCTATTCAACAACCTCTGAACGCTATAGAGTCTGGAACTACACCCACTGAAAGCCGAGAAAGGAAGCCGTCATCTGTTCGTCATTTCCGTTCACGAAAATGTATTATAAAATATTCATAATTTCCATTTCTAGAAAATTTTACGCTGAAACACACACAATCCTGTGGGATTTTGACAATAAATGACCCATAACCACTTGAATCCTACTCTATACCGTCCCTATGGGCATGTCATGATAGGTGAACATCTGTGAAAATAGGCAAATGTTAGGCCAAAATTACTGATCTAAAAGCTCACAACACGTTGCAACCCTATTTTCATTCGCGTAGAGGGAAAAAGGAGGGGGACATAACCCCTGGGGGACCCCAAAACCCTTAACTCTTAAATTGTAACAAAGTAACAGTGCCTAACATTAAAGGAGGAGTTCACCCAAAAAATGACTTATTTTCTATCAATTACACACCCCATGAAGCCTTGATTTCATGGATTAATTTTTGTTTTTGTGGCATTCCTAAGACAATAATCTGATGATTGTGTGTATTTCCGGTAGGAGACACAAATAATCTACTTTGTGTCTCCTACCGGATACATTAGCCGGTAGGAGACGGGAATCAGATTATTAGCTTAAGAATGCGACAAAAACAAAAAAGAATCCATGGATTCAAGGCTTCATAGGGTGTGCAATTGATAGAAAATAAGTCATTTTTTGGGTGAACTCCTCCTTTAATCTCACGAACAGTGGCTAAACTTAATTAAAATGAATGAACTGAGGTTGAACTAAACCTTAGCCCCCCCAAAAAAATAATGTGGCTAATGCGACAGCAGATCAGTGATGGAAATTTGGAAGGTTGGGTCCATATGGTCCACACAATTAGCATTTTGTCTCATACAAAATTCATGTAATGATACTATGAGACTGTGCTCTTTGTAGGATATAATACTAACATTATAGCGAGAGCACTTTCCTTTTTAAATACCGGTACTAGTTATCGTTAATTTACGAAAAACACAAAACGTTAGAAGACGGAGATAAGAGGTTTCTGCCCGACAACAACCTTAGTAAACTGAGTATGTTCTCATTACAATAAATGCTGCAGTAGAAACTCTTAAATCCCTATACAGCTCTGTAATTCAAGCAGCCACACATGTGGAAAGCCTGCAAACGAGGCACCCACCACCAGCCACAGTGCACTGTCTCACCAGCTAACTGTGGTCCATTTGGACACTGTCAGAGTTGAATGAACACCATGGGACTTGACTTGTGAATTACATTAGTAGAATGTGTGAGAGCCATGGTACCACTCTGACTGATGCTCATGCTATCAGTCTGAGAGCTCTGAGGCTTAGAGAGCATGACGTGGTGCGAGAGAGAGGAGTGTGTGTGTGTGTGTGTGTGTGTGTGTGTGTGTGTGTGTGTGTGTGTGTGTGTGTGTGTGTGTGTGTGTGTGGGTGTGTGTGTGTGTCTGTGTGTGTGTGTGTGTGTGTGTGTGCGTGTGTGTGTGTGCGTGCGTTCGTGCGAGCGCGTGCGAGCGAGAGAGAAAGAGACAGAGACTGAGAGAAAGAATGAGAGTAAACAGCATCCCTACAGTAGAGATGGCATTTAAGTGTCTCTCCATCCGCACTCCAGAGTACAGTACACTCATTACCAGTGTGTGTGTGTGTGTGTGTGTGTGTGTGTGTGTGTGTGTGTGTGTGTGTGTGTGAGTGTGCGTGCGTGTGCGTGTGTGTGTGTGTGTGTGTGCGCGTGTGTGCGCGTGTGCAAATGACGCAGGCTCGTGTGAGGCTACAAATGAACTGTATTTCCAAGCTGTTTTTCTCTCCATGCTTCCACGCCCCCTCACCCCCCCCTCCCCTCCACCTCTCCGTTCCCCTCCTTCTCTCATTCATCACTCTCACCCTCGTCTCCCTCTCGCCAGAGGTCTTCTCTAAGGTGTAATTTAGCTCCCGCTGTTCTCTAATTTCTGCTTTAGTCAGGAGGGGTGTGGCCAGTCCCCCCATACACCCCCCCCCCCACTCCCCTCGACACGAGCGGATACCGTCTGTCAATCATCTCTCGCCCCTCAGCCAGGAAATTGCGCTCAAAGTGAGAGTAATTATTAAGTTTGCCTTTGAGTGGGATGAATTGCACGCCTTCTCCGTTTGGCGCATCGGAGAGACAAAGATGTTTTCACAGGCGAGGCCAGGTGGAATTGAGAGAAATGCACTGCAGGAAGGCCTGGAGGTGGTCTATTTTTTCTCTCCTCTCCTCTCCTCTCCTCTCCTCTCGTTACAAACTGTATGACTGACTTTTCATTTTCTCCCAATTTAAATCATTATGCCAATTGCCAATTCCCCCACGTAGTCCCTGTCACTATACTGACCCCACTGGTTTGTCTTGTGGGGGGGGTCTCCTCAGAGGCACATGCCGCTTCTTTTCACCTGACAGTGAGGGGTTTCCAGTGGTGTAAAGTAACTAAGTACATTTACTCAAGTACTGTACTTAAGTGCACTTTTGAGGAATTCTTACTTTACTGGAGTATTTCCCGGCCCATTTTCAATACTTTTACTTCTACTCCACCACATCTCAGAGGCAAATATTGTGCTTTTACTACAATGATTTGACAGCTTTAGTTACTAGTTACTTTGCAGATTTAGATTATTATCACAAAACATACATTAATCACTTAAGCCCTATAAATATTTCGGCCATTTGAAAATAGCCGATCTACAAGCTCACAATGCGTTGCGATGCGACGCATTGTGAGCTTGTAGATCTGCTATTTTTCAAAAGATTTTTATACATTTTGAACTTGAAATGGGACATTCTGCAATGAATGATTCACAATGAGTACTTTTACTTTTTGTGAGTACTTTTTCCACCACTGGGGGTTTCACTGGGAGGGCATGATGCATGCGGAGGAAACGTGCTACGCTACCGCTCCCAGTTCTGCTCCCTGCTGAACCCGGCCGACATGTAGGAGACACGAGCGCAGCGACAGAGATCGCTCTCTCTCTCTCTCTCTCTCTCCGCCTGGCTTCCCACCGGCAAACATGGCCAGTCGTGTT
>NC_137621.1:39805869-39813369 GCF_963280865.1 Gymnoscopelus braueri | reverse complement strand
CAAAATCCTCCTTACACAAATACAGAGTAGGAAAAACAACGTATCACAAACTTTATTTAAAAAAAAAAAAAAATATCGATATATCGATATATCGTCCCACCCCTAGCGTGCATGGGCGTGTGCGTGTGCGTGTGCGTGTGCGTGTGTGTGCGTGTGCGCGCGTGTGTGTGTGTGTACGTAAATGAACGTATGTGTTTGACAAAAAGAAAGAAAGGAGTCAGAAGAAGAGAGTGCTGGTCTGTGTGCGTGCGAGTGTGTGCGTGCGTTCCTGCGCGTGTGTGTGTGCGTGTTCATGTGTGTGTATTTTGGAGAAAGGCACGTCTCATGAACAGCCGGGGTTAGGGATTCACCGACACGCTCTCCACCTTTCACAAATTATGTTGAATAATTAAATCGTTTCATTAACTTGATCATTTCCTGTACGGCCATGTTTCAGCCTCGGAAACTGGTGATGAAAGCGAGGGCCGGGCCAATACGCCTCTCTCATTTGGCCGTTCGACAGAAACCTTGTGTCTTTTGTACAAACACTGAGGGGCTTTAGCAGTCATCCACCTTGCTAAACCACTTGAACCCTTGTTCATAGGGGTCCCCCATGGCCCTATATCGGTTCCACTCCTTTTCTTCCCTCCACACCAAATCTCTTCATTGATAATAGCCTATACAAGCTCACAATGCATCACAGCACGATGAGTTGTGAGCTTGTTGATTGGCTATTTTCGCCCCCAGAATAGGGACATTGCATGTGGTTAAGTGTTTCCGAATGCGTTGGCCTGAAAGCACACAGTCAAATCTGCTTCATTGTGGTGAAACAGCAATAAACCTTTGGTTTGATACCTTGAAATTCTTCGATTAAGGCATAGCAGTATATGTGAATGTTTCTTTTCATGAGCTGATGCATCCACTTTGGGCGTCTTCGCGAAATTTACAGACTGAGCCTATTCAGTTACAGCAAAAAACCCATTGAACTTGTTTGTAACTCGTGCAGACTATTCAATTAAATAAACTCTTACGGTATCTTATGTTTATGGAGTGGATTCAAGTGTTCACACAGTGCCCGTGTTCGCCAACAGTGTGCTGAGTGAACGCACAACGGCGCCTAAACCTTGCGCGTCAAAACTCAGCCATTGTTTCAAATCAGGGGAATTCTTCCCCGTGCATTACCACCATAATTAGCAAAAGCCTGTGCTGGCCTAGTTACGTAAAACAGCTCTTTTTTGTCTTTTGAAATTGGATTACCGCAGGAAGACGCATTTTTTTTTTCCATAAATTGGGGGCTAATTTTCAGCTCTCCCATACAGTCGCCCGCCATAAAGCGGCACCTTCCGCTTTGAGCTCACACGTGCCTCGTACGCACGACAATAAACGTGATTAGCATAGACGACAAAAATATGCAAATGACGATGAGATTTGGATGGGGGAAACGCTTGTGAGCGTGAGCGGTCTGTCAACATAGCTCATATCGTCTCTGTCGGGGTGGAAACCCTGTATAATAGTATCTCCGAAACTGTTACTTTCCAGGATTCAAATAAAAAAACAAAACAGCAAAAGTAGCTGATCTACAAGCTCAAACCGTGTCGCTTCGCGCCGAGTTTCGAGCTTGCAGATCTGCTAACTTTTGATGCTTTTGTGTGACGCTGTAGTACGATCAAGTAGGGGAGTTAATTCACGAAAAAGCACAAACAGTTAGAATATAGATATAAGAGATTTCTGCCCGACAGCGGGGACATAAACACCACCCTGTGAAAACCATGACGGGGGGGGGGGGGGGGGGGGGGTCTATAAAAGGAAAGCCATTTCGTTTTCATAAAGGAAATTCAACCATGTCATTGGGAGCCGGGGAGTGGGAAAGGTTGCCTTTACCTTCGATGTCTTGCATATTTGCCGCTGGTGTGGCCGCTCCCGTCACAGCCTGACGTTGGGCAGCTGCAACGACACAGAGAACAACACATAAACAACACACGCAAAACACCCCTCGATGGACTCCCCATAACAACCCGCAAAACACCCTCTCAACGGACTCCCCCCATCCCCCCCTGGGAAGTATTGCAGCCCGTGGGTGTAATAGTCCTGTGTTCACTGACGGCTCATGAGCGCTTTCACACAGACGAATCAAGAGATTCAAGAGTCGAGCTGGTCTTATTTGTCATTAACCCATTGAGACCGGGGACGCATCTGTGTCATTTCTTTGATTTGTTTGGCTATTCAAAAATAGCAGATATAAAAGCTCCTACTCATGTCGCGCTATGAGTAGATCTGCTATTTTTGAAAAATGTTGAACATTTGTGCAAATCTTTAAATATGTTTTTTAAGCGAACATTTGTAACTCAAAATCTTTGCTTATGGGGGATTCTAATGTATTTTTTCAGTTCATAGCGCGGCACTCGGGCCGCACTATTAGCTTGCATATCTGCTATTTTTTAATAGCCCAAGAAATCTAAAGTGACACAGATGCGTCTTAATGGGTTAACTCATACAGGTACATTCAGCAAAATGTTGGTTTGACATGTTTGTCAAAGACTGTGACAACACAACAATACAATATAACAACAAGATAACAATACAAATACTAGATGTAATAAAGTAAAACCGTGAGAAATGTATAGCTAAGATGAAAATCAAGGTAAAAGTACAGTAGTATGGCATGTACTGATATACAGTTTAACCACATGAACCCCATCTACAAGCTCCCAACACGTTGCGATGCAACACGTTGTGAGCTTGTGGATCGGCTATTTTCGGTGAAGAGATTTGGTGTAGAGGGAGAAAAGGAGGGGGCCAAGGAAAATATAGACCCCTGAGGCACCGGTTCGGGTTTTTGAAAATACCTGGCTAATTTGGGGTGCGCTGTAAAACATGTGTCTGTGACATGCACAGCCATTTGCCTGTGTCTCTCATCTGAACGCCTGATTTATACTTAGTTTCGCACCACAACGCAATGCACGCTTTGAGCTTGTAGATCGGCTATTATCGGTCCGTGGCACGGTGCGCAAACCAAGTATAAATCAGGCATAAGACAGCCTGTATCGTCTCTGTCGGGTGGAAACCTCATATGTCCAAAACTGTTACTTTTCAGGATTTAAATTCAAAAGCATCAAAAGTAGCAGATCTACAAGCTCAAAACGCGTCGCTTCGCGCCGCGTTTTGAGCTTGCAGATCTGCTACTTTTGATGCTTTTGTGTGACGCTGTAGTATGATGAAGTAGGGCATTAATTTACGAAAAAGGGTTATAATATGGAGATAAGAGGTTTCTGCCCGACAGCAACGATATGGTCTCCTGCATTATATCATTATACATGTGCAGGAGGAGTACCATGATGTATGGACTCTTTGTGCACACACAAACACGTACTACTGTACAGATTCTCACACACACACACACGCACACACACGCGCAAGCACACACACACACACACACACACACACGACCGTGAACAGAGCAGGCTATCTGGCCCGGCCCAGGCTGTGGCCATGCAAAGTCAAGCGTGCACGTCCTGGAGACTATCAGCTCTCGGGGGGAGCGAGGCCATCGAGCGCCATTATCGACATTATAGACGCCTCGGCCTGGAGATAGGCTCCACATCGATCCTCTGATTAATTACTATCTGCAGGCAGCACCAGAGAGAGAGAGAGAGGGAGAGAGAGAGGGAGGGAGAGGGGGAGAGAGGGAGCAAAGAACAGAGGGAGATGGAGCGAGCGAGGGAGGGAGGGAGGACAAGAATGATGGCCTGGGGTATAGTAGGAGTTAAAGTGAGAGAGAGACAAAAGTGGAGCGAGAGAGAGAGAGGAAAGAGGGAGTGAGAGAGGTGAAGAGAACAAGGAAAAATACTGGGGGAAGGAGTGGAGAAAGTGCATGGAGGGGAGAGGAGAGGAGAGGAGAGGAGAGGAGAGGAGAGGAGAGGAGAGGAGAGGAAACATCATACTATCTGTGAATATCAGCTGAGGGCAACACAGTAATCTTCCAGGTGGGATATTATTTATTGATATATAGGTGGGCAGGAACCCCTTATCTTAGCCGCAACCACCCTCTGACCACACAGCCAAGGACACAAGGGTACACACACACACACACACACACACACTGCACGCACGCACGCACGCACGCACACACACACACACACACACACACACACACACACACACACACACACACACACACACACACACACACACACACACACACACACACACACACACACACACACACACACACACACAAAGGGGGAAACTACATCAAAGGCAAGTAGAGGGCACTTTATAAAATACTCACATGTACAGACTTTATGTATTTATGATATACGATACGTGAGATCAGAGGAGTCGCTTTTTCTAAAGAAAACAACAACGACAAAAATGGAAAGAGACCTTCCGGATACACACAGTAAAATCCTTAGTGTTAATCTACAAAATGTAAGATGGACCCTTATGGGTCCATTTGGTTACATTTGTGCACTCTCAGAGTTACAAATGGATAAATTAAAGAGGATTTTACTGCGTAGCCATTTAGATTGACATCACCTCACGCTGCTACGCTCACATCACCTTTTATTTTTTCATTTGAGCGAACGTAAGGAATTTAGGTGTAACAATGTGATATAATTTTTTAACAGCAACACTGTCATCATTATAATTTTTTCACTGACACCTATTATTAAGTGTCTTGCCCCAACTCGTCGTAACACAGTGCGAACGCTAGCGGCTATACGGCGGACACTGCGCCATGACAGGCTAACGCTAATAGATTCTAGCTGGTTGCTTTAGGCTACATCTCCTTATCCTATCGATATGACTCGAATGTCACACAGCCTCTAACACATGTTAATCCATTTAGACCGGGAACTCAGCTGTGTGTCCTTTTAAGATCTATTTGGGCTATTTTTGAAAAATCTTGAACATTTTGTGCAAATCTTTGAATATATACTTTTAAAGCGAACATTTGTAACTCAAATCTTTGCTTCTGGGGATCTCTGGAACAACATATTTTGAGATATTTTAGATTTTTTGATTTCTTATATATTTTTTATATTTTACATTTTTTTTTTTTTTTGTATTTTTGTATTTTTATATCTTCATATTTTTATATTTCTTATGTAAAAAAAAACATTTTTTGAATCGGCCTCAGGTCTTAATGGGTTAAGTCAATGAGCCCGACGCAGCTGTTAAAATGACAGTGGCATAAAGTCAATTCAGGATCATGTTTTTTTTTTTACGCTGGCCAACGCAGAGCGGAACCTGGACAGACGTACTGTGAGTCCGCCTTGGTCCACGCAGCAGTCATGTTATGGACATCCGCCAGCATTGTATTGTTTAAAATCAGCCTAGGGTGTTGGAGCACATCGCCCATGTTTCTGCCTTGTCTTCATACAATTGATCCCCACTAATGCTTGTTTATAAGATGGCACCATTTCTGTCCACTGCGTCTCAGTTCGTGGCCCGTGAACAGTTCAGAAACATCTCTACCAATGACATCATCTGTGAAAATTTCAAACACAGGTTTCAAACGTTGCATTTTGTATTTGTTATTGATGCCTCTATTTCAACGTGTTCCTTTTCCAGAAAGAGATAAAGCTACTAGTTTAGCTTGGAATCCTCACCAATGATGTCATTGGTTGGCACTGGTTTCTGAACTGTCCATGGCCCCACCTCTGAGACACAGAGCGGGTAGCTTAAATGGTGCCATCTTATAATGAGAATTTAGTGAGGACCTATATATTATATGAAGATAAGGTTGAAAATGGGTGTAGTGCTCCTTTAACTGAGAAGCGAATCTCCCAGGACTGTCTGGACCAGTATTACAGAAACAGCATTATTTTTCTTATACCCTCCCAAGACAATTTTACATCATCTATCTACTCTTGGCGGTGTGCTTGAGGTGATTGTAGATTTGTTGTTGACGATTCCACACCTCCCACTCAAGGATCGACAATCAGTTTCCGCTGACTCGTCTAATACAACCCACTTCGCCACTTCACCGCGGGTCCTGAAGATACCAAACGTCCGTTGCCACGCCCCACCCGCCGCACTTCACACCGTTTCGCCTGTTTCCCCAACAGAGAGTAGTGTCCAGTTGAAAAAAATACATTATACCTTACTCATGGCCACGCCCACCGTTTCCACTCTAATATAGGGATATGCATTTTGGGGAGTGAGAATGTGATGCCACATCAAGGGTTTTCCTGTTTATCAGTGTTGCCTTGTCTGCTTATTATAAGTGACTTTGGGAAAGTTTTTCTGTAAAGTCACTTGTAAATATTGGTAGTTGCAGGTTGTTTCTAAAGTGTAGTTGCTTATTTGGGCTTGCTTCCTAATTTAGTTTTTTCATGTTTTTTCAAGGACCCCCAGATTAATATGTATTTGTCCGCGCAACCCCATATGAAAATATTTTGTGCCAGGGACCCTCATACAAGATTTGTGTTGTTGAAATGTTTCAAAAATATTTCATATTTTAGTTTTTTTCCAATATCCTTTTTAACTAGCAGATCTACAAGCTCACAACGCGTATTTTCAAAATCTGGCAACACTGCTGATTATCTGCATTACACCTGCAGTAGTATATATATATATATATATATATATATATCGTCACTGATGGCAAACCTTGAATCTAATTTTTTCATAAATGAATGTCTACAAATGAATATTAACAACAGCTTGTGACTAAATAATAACTACATAGGATCCATTGGAACACAGGTTCTTTATTTTTGCCATTTCCTGAAAAGTAACAGATTTGGACATATAGAAGGTTTCCGTCCGACAGCGACAATTTATTTGTGGTTGGACAATAAAGCGGTATTCTATTCGAGCGTTCCACCACACCCTTCCCTCACTTGAAACGAGCCAAATTACTGAGAGGGTGGCGAGCTGAAAATGACAGAAAAGGGAGCGAGAGAAGTCGAGAGAAGTATGGGGAACGGAATTGATAATTGGCTATCATGTTAAATATCGTCAAGTACACGAGACAAAAACAGAATTATTTAGCTCGTCTCCTCGGAACACTCAAAAAGATGAGAAAACCCTCTTATTGAATATTTCATAAAGGGAAATTGTATTACAGTAACTGGAGACACACAGAGAGAGAGGGTAGGCGAGAGCGAGAGAAAGAAATGTATTTCGTGATAATTACTGTACCGTCGTATATTGTTATTATTTTTTGTGACACTGAAGCCGTTTACAGAGCGAGAGAGAGATAGAGAGAGAGAGAGAGAGAGAGAGAGAGAGAGAGAGAGAGAGAGAGAGAGAGAGAGAGAGGAGGCAGTGTGAATAGCAGAAGAGAGACAAAGAGGCAGAGCGGCTTACCACTCAAACCCCAGTATCCGTATTGTGGGCAAAGCTTTTGCTGAAAAAAAGCTGATCGACAAGCTCTGCGATCGGCTATTTTTCGGCGAAAGCTTTCCCACAAGAACAGAAAACAGAAAAGACACTAGTATAGAGCCTGGGGACTCCGCTCAAACATATGGGGTTTAAGTTGGTTAAGCCTGATTTATACTTAGTTGCACGCCG
>NC_137621.1:39795030-39805669 GCF_963280865.1 Gymnoscopelus braueri | reverse complement strand
ATTTCTCTCGCAACAATCTGTCCAGTGTACTTTCCTAAACTGATGCCGCCACAAAAACAGGCCGTTTTCCTAGATCTTAGGGCTGATAATTGTCTCAAAACATTATTTCTATGAACCATAACAGAATGGCAAGGCGTTTGTCGGAATAAAGACCGAAGCACAGCAGAAAATCTTAATGCTACGAGCACTCAAGCAGGCAAAAGTACCCAACCTCTTTGGAGAAGTACTTCACCTCCACATATCACAATAGGCTGAATGACCTCCCCATACACTCAAATCCTGAGCGACGGTCCATTTTGGTTCCATTGTGTACACTCTCAGGGTTAAATTAACACTCAGGATATGTACTGTGTGCAGGCTTTGAATTAGCCTATTCAAAGCCACACACAAGCAAAAAGATGATTTGCTGAAAACCCCCCTATTGTGCAGCACAGTCTCATTTCCCACATCGGCGTCGAACCTCCCAGCCAGAAAATCTCTCCCATGATCTCCAATACAGTATATCGTCTCTGTCGGGTGGAAACCTCATATGTCCAAAACTGGATTCAGGATTCAAATTCAGAAACATCAAAAGTATCAGATCGACGAGCTTGCAGATCTGCTACTTTTGAAGCTTTTGCGTGAAGCTGCAGTATGATCAAGTAAAGCGTTAATTTATGGAAAACACAAAAAGTAAAAATACGGAGATAAGAGGTTTCTCCCCGACAGGCAACGGTAGGAATCCAGGCTTTTAATTGGTGCGGCACATAATGTGCCACACTACATCTCAGCGGTTGTGAATTTTGATTCTCCTTTCAAGCCGCCACGCAACGTCTAGAGATAAAAGGATGGTGCGAGAAAACCAAAAAGGCAGGCTGCATCCCGATTCAAACACATATGGGGATCTAAGAATACAAACACGCGCATCTCAAGAACTAAACACTTTTGTCCTTTTGAAAGCATGCGGGATGATGGTTGAAAAAACAACAGACGGGGGAGGCATTTTCTTAACCACTTAATAGCTATATCATTTGCCGATCTACAAGCTCAAAACGTGCGACGTTAGCATGTAGAGGCGGTATTTCTTTGTTATTTCTAAACTGAATTAAAAAAAATTTAAAGTTTTGAAAAGTTTTGAAAATTTCCCCAAAATAGGATTTGCCCATACATTTTAAATAGTTAAATTGTGATATTATCAAAGATAAATATCAAATATATCAGACTACATTCCCCAAAAGAAAATATGTGTATTTAATTCACGAGCAGAAGCAGGGATAGTCAATGTCCAGAGCGGGGGATATCAAAAGCAGAGGAATGGATTTCCCCCCCCCCCCATCATCCCCAATCAAATTGAACCCTGGGAATGAGGCCTGCTTCTCATTCACGTAATGGGGGAAAAAGGGAGCCGTCAAAATGCCAAATGTCTTTGCGTTGGTATTGATCGTACAGTGCAGTCGGTGTCAATACAGAAATAACATGCAAATGCCTTTCTTATTATTAATGCAGTTCATCACCATATAGCATGGGTCTTCAACAGGGGGTCCGGGACCCCTAGGGAGTCCTCAGAGTTACGACAGGGCGGCTGCAAAATGTTTTTGTGAAGGGGTCTTTTTTTTTGCATCCCTATTCTGAGGGGAACATTAGCTTGTAGATCTGCTATTTTTGGCAAAGAGATTAGGTGTAGAGGGAAAAAGGACCAAACCAAGCACAGAGCCAAAGGTCAAGTTTACTAAGTATCGAGGATTTAAGTCGTTAAATGTCTGAAACAAACAAAGAACATTAATTTACACAACACAATATGCAACACATTTGTATACAATGTAGTGGGGGGTCCCTGCTTCATCTTTCTCTCAGCTAAGGGGTCCTTGCCTGGAAAAACGCAGCGGACGGCAACAAATAGTACACAAGGATGAGAAAAGGTGCTTTTAGCTGCCCGATGGGGGGGTGGGGGTAATTTGAATATTAAGGGGAAGGAAACTGAGAAACAGGGATTATTGTAATGTGCGATGAGACACGGTGCAAGTATTAAGTGTGAGAGCGTGTGTGTGTGTGTGTGTGTGTGTGTGTGTGTGTGTGTGTGTGTGTGTGTGTGCGTGTGCGTGCGTGCGTGCGTGCGTGCGTGCGTGCGTGCGTGCGTGCGTGCGTGCGTGCGTGCGTGCGTGTGAGTGGGTGTGTGTGTGTGTGTGTGTGGTGGTGGGGGGGGGGGCGCAGACATCTGTCACAACAATTCACGTCGTTATCAGTATTCCTTTGTTTCACCTTGAAGTTTTGGGAGAACGGGTCTCAAGCATATGGTACCTTAGCCCCCCCCCCCCCCACGACACACACACACACACACACACACACACACACACACACACACACACACACACACACACACACACACACACACACACACACACACACTCACACACACGTACACGTACAACATTGGTATTCTTTCAGTGCACTTCTGTAGTGCTTCCAAAAAAACTGCACTGGCATTATGGAATTTAACTGCAAATAGGTATTTATGCCATGGATCACCCAGTGACAGTACACATGCATGCCTCGATGCTAAGTGCATCTGAATCTGTGCAAAAGTGGGGTGTGGAGATAGTATCTGTGTGGGTGCATGGAGAGGGAGAGAGAGAGAGAGAGAGAGAGAAGAGAGAGAGAGAGAGAGAGAGAGAGAGAGAGAGAGAGAGAGAGAGAGAGAGAGAGAGAGAGAGAGAGAGAGAGAGAGAGAGAGAGAACTGGGAGATTAAGGGAAAGAAGGCGAGGAGGGGAAAGAAAGAGAGAGAGAGAGAGAGAGAGAGAGAGAGAGAGAGAGAGAGAGAGAGGGAGAGAATGCAGAACCTCTCTGGTGAGAGGTACTCAGTACAGCTAGCAAAGAGAAAGGTATGGAAAATGGCTTTGTGTGCGCGACTGCACGTGTGTGTGTGTGTGTGTGTGTGTGTGTGTGTGTGTGTGTGTGTGTGTGTGTGTGTGTGTGTGTGTGTGTGTGTGTGTGTGTGTGTGTGTGTGTGTGTGTACTGTATGTGGGGGGGTTGACATTCGTAACAGCTGTGTCTAAAACGATTAGAGTGTGGAGAGAAAAAAAGCTGTGATGTGAATACAATGTAACCATTTATCAGTTGGCGTGAGCACGCAGGAACACACACCTCTCGCCGTATTGGAAACAGAAAGTTTATGCATGTATCTACGCGCAGGTTAAGCCCAATTCAAAATAGCAGACCTACAAGCTCACAACGCGTCCGTGGATGCGACCCGTTGTGAGCTTGTCGGACGGCTATTTTAGTCTGGCTTTAGCTGGGATGATGCTACATGGGACCGACCTGTTTCCCTTTCATCAGAATGATCATTGTCCAAAAGGCATTTGTGCATCATTCGAAATGCTACGACCTACTTTAAGCCCCCGCCACCCTCTCGGACTAAATGTTTGTAAAAAAAAATCTCTTGGACAAAAGAATAAATCGGCTAAATTGGACAAAAAAGGATCAATTAAAATACACACACACCACACACACACACACACACACACACACACACACACACACACACACACACACACACACACACACACACACCACACACACACACACAAATGTACACTGCATATCTGTAACTTAAGCGATGATGGCTTTGGATTTCATCAGTGGTAAAGAGTCAGGGGTGTGAAAAGATGTAATGTTCAAGACCACTTAGGTGTGAACAGGCTCCCCTGAACTGTGATAACCATCTCTACAAATAATGAAGTGCAAAAACTAAGAAAAGGAAATAAATGGTCCCCACCCATTCTATTAATACACTTTAAAAGACTGAATTGGAATAGGCTCTATGCACAGCAGCCATTTCGGAATAAAATCGTGCCTCTTCCTTACTTCCTTACTTCATTGGTGTTACCAATGATACTAATCAAGGCTCTGTTCCATTCTGGTGTGTGGAGTGTTGGCTCACTGGAAAGACTGCTACAACACCAGTGGGTCTCAAAGTGTGGTCCAGGACCCTCATGGTTCCTTGAGGGTGTTCCAAATAATCCCTTACAGGTGTTTAACTCTGAGAGTGTACAAATGGAAGTTACAGGTACATTTGGTTCCTTTTGTACACTCTCAGAGTTATGGGGGTCATTGGAATTAAAAGGTTTGAGAACCACTGTGCTACACTAAATGGAACAGAGCCTTCATTAGTATTATTGGTAACACCTGTGAAGGAAGGAATAGGCCAAATTTCTTTCCAATATGGCTGCTGTGCATAGAGCCTATTGGAATTGTTTTGGGAATGAAATGAACCTCACGCAAGATAGCGTTATACAGTAACGGTTCTGAGTTGAACGGGATCGACCAAAACTGCACTGAGGCTGGTTTGAAAGCACGAAACGTGGGACTCATGTGAACTACTCACAAGTTAGTCACTAAAACACTCAACTGGAGACTGAGGACAATCTTCCAGCTTTTGTTCCTAAACCTGGGTGGAAACTATTTGAGAGTAAAAGCTGCATTGCAGAACCAATCTAAACTCATAACTGTGACCCATCATATTGAGGCGGTGACATGTCTGGTTGTTTGTTATCGGCCGTTCGCCGCAGTTCTAGCATCTACCATAAGCGTTCACACTGGTAGCTACAAAGCTACAGGCTACTATTAATTTCCAATGGAAGCCAGTGACGTGAAGATACAGTACATAGCTACAGGTTACTTCATTTTCCATGGAAGCCAGTGACGTGAAGATACATAGCTACAGGTTACTATTCATTTTCCATGGAAGCCAGTGACGTGAAGATGCAAAGCGGCACCCGACGTTTGTAGTTGCTACAAAATCTACAAAGCTACAATCCAAGTTGGCTTCAACTGCAGCTACAAAGCTACAAAACGTGTTGTTTAACCATTTCCACTCACCTTCTCTTTTTTTTAACCCCAGGCTTTATATTGTCCTTTATGTTTTTCTCCCTCGTCGGACACATGCTGACCGAAGCGAGCATGTTGATCAACACTTCAACAGCGATCGCACCTGTAACCATTTCACACTTGGCAAATGCCCCCTTTCTCCATGATAAGGCATGGACTATCCACTGATGGTCTACTGAAGTGCCAATGTCAGGCTCTTGAAACTTTGGGATGTCACATCTGTAGGTCTCCGATCGCCTAGCGATGCGAGACTACAGTCGAGCTACTGAGTTTGGTATTGGAACCGATTCATCATGTGTGAGAAGTGTGTGTACTGTATGTTGAGTACCTGAAATGGTTTGGGGTTGAGACGGCTCTTTGGTCCAGACCTCTGCTTCCTCCGTAGGCCTACTGACGTTCGACTGGAGAGAAGTGTCTCACCACGTCTCCTCCAAACTCATTTTCTACACAACAGAGAGAAGAGGAGGAAGAAAGCACACAACCATTAACATTCAATAATAAAACATAACAAAGAATTTGTCAATTATTTGATATGAAGGTAAGATAAATCCTGACTATATGGGGAGAAAAGATTTATGCACAATTACACATCAATAATGGTTACTTTTTTTTTACTCAATTGACTACCTCAATAGCCCAATCTGATCACCTGGTAGATCAAAAAGAGGTTGTCACCCACCCCCTGCTCTGCACCAAATCTCTTTGCCTGAGAATAGCCGATCTACAAGCTCACAAAACATCACAGCGGGACGATTTGTGAGCTTATAGATCTGCCATTATCAGCGAATGCTCGCCTGTTTTCCCGGCACACTCGCCTATTGATGACAACCCTGGGAATTTGACAGATAGAAAGCTCATTAATTTTTCCCATAGAGATTTCTGAAGATATTTATATTAATTATATCTGATACTGTGTCAAACAATATTTGAAAACCGAAAAAAAAGGGTATTTATGAATTATAGTATATAATATAATCAAATATAAAAATATGACACAGAATCAAATGTTTTATGGTCATGATTCACCAGGTGCCTGGATGGCTTGGTTCCAGGCTTAAAATCATTTATATAAATATGTTCGGGGGGGTTTTCTATCTGTGGCACCACAAAATGGCCGCCACTGCTATGCCTATTAGGGACGCTTATAGCAGTGGTTCTCAAAGTGGGCTCCAGGGACTCTCAGGGTTCCTTAGAGCGGGTTTTGACCTGTAAGTCTGTAACTCTGACAGTACAAATGGCCCCTTTATAGGGTCCATTTGGTTCTGTTTGTATACTGTTATGGGGGGGTCCTTGAAATGTAAAAGTTTGAGAACCACCGACTTAAAGGGTGCATGTGGTTCAAAGCAATTTCCAGGGGGGGGAAACAAAAGAAATCACACATCCACACACAACAGAACCACAACCCTGACACAAGGATTTGAAAATCCCTCTGTTCCCTCCTTGGACTCCAGACTCATGAATAGTCATACAGCGTAATCTATGCGGCAGGCAGGCAGGCGGGCAGGCAGACGCGGCGCCAGCGCTAGCTGCTCCTCCGCCATAAGGACGGCTGGCTGCGTGGCATTTTGACGAAGGCTTGGCAACGCGGGGTAATTAGCCAGATCTATCATCTTCTGCAGGAAGTGAGAACAAATATGGCTAACGATCCGTGTCTGCCTCCATGATTCCCCACCTCCCCGACGCTCTCTCTCACACTCTCTCTCTCTCTCTCTCTCTCTCTCTCTCTCCTTCTCTCTCCCTCCCTCTCTGTGTGTCTCTCTCCCTCTCTGTGTGTCTCTCTCGCCTTCTCTCCCTCTCTGTTGTCTCTCTCTCCTCCAATCGCTTTCTTTCTCTCCCTATTTCTCCCTCTGTCTCTCTCTCTCTCTCTGTTCGCTGCGTGTTCCACCCTGGAAAATAAAACCACTGGCAATTAAAAGGACTCAGTCGGCAAGGCACGGAGAGAGATGGAGACGAAGCATGAGAGAGAGAGAGAGAGAGAGAGAGAGAGAGAGAGAGAGAGAGAGAGAGAGAGAGAGAGAGAGAGAGAGAGAGAGATTAGAGCAGACGGATAAATAGAGAGATGTTGTGAACGAGAGGGGACAATAGATGCAAAAAGAGAGAGATGTTCTGGTTGAATGGCAATAGCCGATACATGCCAGTACGCTTTTCTGTTTGCTTTTGTCTCTGCCTTCCTCTGTCTCTCTCTCTCCCTCCCCATCTCTCTACCCCCCTCTCTATCTATCTTTTCACTATCTCTCCCCCCTTCCCCTCTCTCTCTCTCTCTCTCAGTCTCTCTCTCGCTCTCTCTCTCTGCTGCTAATTGAAGGAGTCTGCGGGAGGGAAACAGATGAGGTGTTGCGCATCGGTGGAGGGTGTCGGTGGAGAATGAAGCCCCCCTATTGGGAGCGCGCCAGAAGCCCACATAAACGCGCACACACGCACGCACACACACACACACACACACACACACACACACACACACACACACACACACACACACACACACACACACACACACACACGCACACACACACACACACACGCGCACACACACGCACACACACACGCACACACACACCGCGCTCACACACGTCATTCACAGTTCAACTGTAAAGCCGCTTATATCTAAACAATAGCAAACGTCCTGTAACCACTCAGTAAGGATCCTGAGCGTTAATGTATTCATTTGTAACTCAGAGAGTATGTAAATGTGAACCAAATGGACCCTGTTACACCAAATGGACCCCATGTTGGTCACATTTGTAACCAACATTTTTAGGGTGCTGCAGAGTAACTACAGGCATGTTCAGAGGGAGCGTTGTGTGATATGGAACGCATTGCTTTGCGACGACTAAGTTGCGTGCGTAAGCTGAATGTGCTTTTGAACCAGCAGGGAGTCTCGTTCTAAACCCCACACCCCCACCCCCCACCCCAACACACACACGCACACACACACACACACACACACACACACACACACACACACACGGCTCTCTTTCTTTCCCTCTTTTTTTTCTGTCTGTTTCTCTCCATCCCTTTGTAGTGTGAATAATAAGCATGCCCACATGCAGTCAGTGTGCGTCTCTGTTGTTGTAGGGAGGGGGGAGGGGGGTGGGGGATGCCAGAGCAACTTTTTTTTTTTACAGATAAAAGGTCTTTTACTATAAACCAGTGGGTTTCAAGTGGATCAACCTGTGGGCTAATGCAAGTGGACCGCCAATTAACTGGCAAAACACTGACGATTTCAATGATATCACCCTGTTATGCACTACCCGTTATACCTGTTGTCAGAGGACCCCGTTGTAACTGTCTGTCTGTCTGTCTGTCTGTCTGTCTGTCTGTCTGTCTGCTGTGTCCCTTTTGTGGCCATACGGAAAAGTCCACATTCTCCACACATAGAATGTGTGGAGAATGTCTGAAGAGTGCAAATTGACTGTGAAAACTGGACTGACTAACTAATCAAATGACAGGTGTGGGGAATTAGCCAAATCAAGCTTAGGCTGGGGTTGCCATGGCAATCAATTGGCTCATTTATTGGGCCGTGGCCAGAGCTTTTTCTGGCGGTTCTGGACAACCGCCCATCCGACCAACTCGACGGCGTGCACTCAACTCCCTCGGGTCGTCTTCGATGGCCGTGCCGAATTTGAAGTCGGTCGGACGGACGGTTCTCGAGATAGGCGAATTACAGACGTATGTATGTACGTACAGAGATTCCGAATATTAAAACAATTTATGTTTAAAAAATGTGTTGTCATTGTGATACCGATAAATAAGAACTTAATGTTAACATAGCCGCGGCCCACCTATCTGACCACTTAGCACGGCAGCCGTATGGGTGGGCTGCGAACACTTTCATGATTTTCATGTGGGCCCTGTTGGAAAAATATTCTGATCTACAAGTTCACAATAACACGACACGTTTGTGTGCTTGTAGATCTGCTATCTTCAATAATTAAATGTTTTTTAATGATTTCCCAGCAGTATTTCCCAGCCTCTTTCTCCCCATGGAGAAAAGTAATTTTTGGTGCAATTATTTGACATTTTTACATTAATGGCTCTGATTGGCCTGATAATGACTGACAGGAGAGCCCCTCCCCTCCCTTGACAAACTGTGACCGAATGCCCCTCATGGGGCCGTTGCTCTGTTGACAACAGCTGGCACAAACTCTTTACAGATGGGGGGGTCCGCGGCCAAATACATATCAGTGTGGGGGTCCTTGACATGGAAAAGTTTGAGAACCACTGGGGTTAGAGAACTTAACCTTCCATAACCTGAACCTTTCGGTGATTGTTTCTTTTTCTTTTTTTTTGCTGACGTTTCCATTATTACCACAACCAAGGGGAAGGTACATCATTAAAAAGATAATTGAAAATAACCAATCTACAAGCTCACAACGTATCCTATCATGGGAAAATATAAGTTCTGAGATCTGGGTTTCCCAGGAACTGCAGGGCTAGTACTACTTCCTGAGCAGAGCCTCAAAAATAGCAGATGTACAAGCTCACAGTGAGGCACGAAGTGACACGCTGTGAGCTTGTACATCTGCTATTTTTGAATAGCCAACGTATACAATATGGATAAAGGGGTTAAAATGATTGTGATGCTGTGATGCTGGGGACCCCCTGGAACCCCCTCAAGGACCCCTGGGGGTCCCCGGACCCCACTTTGAGAACCACTGAGATACAGGTTAGAATGGCTCCCAGTTACATAAACAAGTGATTTCATTTATCATCGTGAATCTGGTCCCAGAATGACAATTGAAAGTGATTGGATCGTAGCACACCACTTGCGCATGGGCTAGCTGCAGTAGTAACAGTAGTTAAGTACATTTACTTAAGTACTGGTACTTAGAAAATTGCAAACACTAATCAGGTTCAACCTTCAGAACTTCAAACATAATCAGGCCCTTTTTTAACCACTGGTCAGCTGACCAAAACCACTAGTGCTGCTCAAAACAACCTACTTACAATTGTGTGATTCTGATCCCACTTTGAGTACTGTTTTACAAACTGGTCATTCACAGGTGTCACTGTCAGGGCCGGATCTAGGCATGGGCGAATTACAGACGTACGTATGTACGTACAGAGATGCCCCCCCAAATGCCCTGACTGCCCCCCCAAAAAGAATCTTAATTTATTTTTTATTTTTTTGAAAGTTACATTTATGTCATGATATGAAATGTGAGCTTACCATAATCAAAATAATCCTTAATCGTATTCCATCATGTATCATTGCACAATTCAAATAATCCTCTGCCCTGATTTTCCATGGGCAGTGTTGCCAGATATTGCGAGAGAAAGAAGCCTAGGAAAACAAGCCCAAAAGAACAATAGGAAGCAGTAATACACAAACAGCCGAAAAAACTAAAAAAAAAGTCGCAATTTTTTTCCGACGCCGCGCTTCGTGCGGCGCAGAGGAAGCCGCCCCCCCCCAGCATTTATTAATGCCCCCCCAGTTAATAATTTCTGTATCCGGCCCTGGTCACTGTCGTCAAAACCAATAGAAAAGCGATTCAACAGAGCCCTTAAGGTCCTCGATGTATAAAAAAAAAAAATTCAAACAGGTGTGTAAAACCTACAAAACACAGGGTCACCTTTTGTCTGTTAGCTCTGAATTATTTGAACAGGGCGAACAAAGCTGTGGCTGTGTGGGTTCAGCCACACCCATGTGACAGCCGTGTCACAGAGCTAAAAAAAACAAAGTTAACACATTGGGTGCCAGAGGTTTATTAAAATATTATACGTTGAGTGCCTGCATTTCTTCCATCCACTTGCGTTATACGTTTCGTGCTGCA
>NC_137621.1:39745030-39790030 GCF_963280865.1 Gymnoscopelus braueri | reverse complement strand
CCTGGTCACTATACTGCCTCCCCCTGGTCAGCCGGGGCGCCTGATGGAGGGGAAGGGAACTGGTTGGAATAACGTGTTCCTTCCACGCGCTACGTCCAACCAGGGAAACTCCCCCCTGTCAGGTGACAAGAAGGTCAGTTGGCTCTCATGCATTGAAGGAGGCATGAGCTCGGCCCTGGCCTCCCTAGGCTGGTGGGGAGAGTGTAGTGCCCAGGATCACTTAGCAAATTGGCACCGGGTGAAAAAAGGGTTACAAAGATCGAGGGATAAAAATTATTAAAAAAATAAAAGAATTATGAATGTAATTTAAAAAAATGTGGTGTACCATTTTATCTCTAAAGCCTGAGTTACACAGTTACACGTACATTGCACACCGAAAATAACTGATCTACAAGCTCCGTCAACAACACCGTCACAGTGGGCTTTTCATTTTCAGTGTGAGACACTGCCGCCAAACTAAGTATGAACTATAAAAAGTGCAGGAGCACAGGTCTCCACCAGGTCAGGTAGGTTATTGTGGGCCAGCAATGTTTAGAATGCGCCAATCAGGATGGAATTTAAAATCAGACGGATCACTTGACTATAGAGATAATGTGTACCGATTTGCGTGATGTTTGGACACAATTTGTAGGAGTAATAGAATATTTTTTTTAGCAAAGATCTGCCTCCTGGTGGCGCTATAATAGGGCAATGTTAAAGCGCCTGTTATAGCGCCACCATGAGGCTGATTTGACCTGGTGGGAATGTGAGTGCAAAATTTCACGGAAATCTTATGCTGTGTTCATGATTTGAGGCATTTTGTTCAAAATGGAGCATGCACTCTTGCAAACTTTGGAAGTCTCGGCCATGCCTTTCGGCCTGCAGGCGGAGACAATTAGGCATAATTCTATCCCTAACCCCTAAACCTAACCTCTAAATGCCTGATTCTAACCACAACCACTTAAACCCCATTACGGTTGAGCGGAGTCCCTCAGGGTTCTATACAAGTGTCTTTTCTGTTTTCAGTTATCGTGGGGAAAGCTTTTTGCTGAAAATAGCCGATCGACAAGCTCACAACACGATTTCCCACACTACGGATGCTGGGGTTTAAATGGTTAACCATAAAACAACCATTGCTCTTGTGTGGACAAGTACAATTGTCCTCTCAACGTCTGTCTGTCTCTCAAAACTATACTTGTGGGGACATTTGGCCCTCACAAGTATAGTAACACACACACACACACACACACACACACACACACACACACACACACACACACACACACACACACACACACACACACACACACACACACACACACACACACACACACACACACACACACACGCAGAGGGGAGGTGTAATGAAAATGCTACTGTACGTACATGGAAAGAGAGCTGTGAGAGGGCTTCAGAGGAGAGCGGAGTGCTGTGACACTTACATGACAGCCGTACAGAACACGCACACGGCAGGGAATTCACACCCTTCACACGCAACACACACACACACACACACACACACACACACACACACGTGGCACAGGGGGATAAGGAGGCCCGCACACACACAAAAAAAAAAAAAAGTATTACATGAGGGACACATGCAGTATTCATATGATGCGCGCTCGCACACACACACACACACACACACACACACACACACACACACACACACACACACACACACACACACACACACACACACACACACACACACACACACACACACACACACACACACACACACACACACACACACACACACACACACACCACACACACACACACACACACACACACACACACACACACACACACACACACACACAGCAATCTCTTTCCACCAGGCTGCGATAGAGTGACTGGGGCTGCCTGACCTACATTCACACATCTATGTATACATGTAGAACCAAGATGAGATCTCTCTCTCTCTCCCCCCATCTCTCTCTCTCTCTCTCTCTCTCTCTCTCGTTCTCTCTCTCTCCTCCTGCATTGCTCCACATGCTGTGTTCTTTTCAATGCTCTTGCATTCCCTCGCGGTCACACCGATGCACACTACACACACAAACACAAACACAACACACACACACACACACACACACACACACACACACACACACACACACACACACACACACACACACACACACAAGCGAGCGAGCAGATGAGCGTAGCTGGGGTGGCATGCAGGTGAACAATAGCTTGGTGTGTGCCGCTCGTGCATTTTGGGGCTGATGGCTTTGTTCCGGCGTATCTTGCGACGAGCGGCCTGGAAGAGACTTTCGACGGGATGGGACCACCCTGACCACCCTGTGACCCTCCAGTCCCAGTGCCCCCCCCCCCCTCCCCTCCCCTTTCCCCCCTCCATGCCATGGTCATTTGTTTACTTTACATTTCTGTAGTCCTCTGGATTGAGACCGTGGTGAAAAGAAAGTGCATAGCACAGTTTTCTCTGCCACGTGCATGCCCAAAGTGCTGCTCACGCTGTAACCCTTTCAAACCTGGTGGCCCTATTTTGGGCATGATTTTTCGAATTGTTCATAAATAGCAAAAGTTGCAAATCTACAAGCTCACAAGATCTACTGTATAGCCCAGTAGCTTACTGTATAGTAGTGGTTTTCAACCTTTTTCGCGTCAAGGACACCCAAATTGACACATATTAGCCCACGGACCCCTATTTGAAAAAATAATGCCAGGGACTCAACCATTTAGGTTTATTGGGGGTCCCAATCGACACTGTATCACCATCATCAGTGTAATGGGTCCATTTGGTTCCATTTTGTACACTCTCAGAGTTACAGACATATAAGGGTCAATTTGGTTCCTAACTATTCATTTGGCTGGGGACCCCCTGGAACCCCCTCAAGGACCACTGGTGGTTCCCGGACCACTGGTTGAAAACCCCTGCTGTATAGAGTTTAAATGGTTAAAGGTGCTGTAATTTTTTTTTGCTCTGATAGTAATCATTGGAGACATCAATTCCATCCACTCAGCAAAAATAACCCAGTCTCCTGATTTGATAAAATTGGTATACTGCCCTAAATTGAAAAAGTTTGTAATTTACTAATTTACTAAACTGGAGAGCCCAGGAGATCCCAGTTACCGAACAAACAGCAATGGTTAATATCAGACTATAGAGCTATTTAACACAAAGGAATATCACTTTCAGCGTCTTCAACTCTGAGCGTATACATACTAGTTATGTTTGTACACTCAAAATACAAAATAAGCAGATCTAGAGGCTCAAAACGTGCTTGCAGATCTGCTACTTTTGATGCTTTTGTGTGACGCTGTAGTATGATCAAGTAGTTAAATCACGGGAAAAAAACTCAAAAAGTTAAAACATGATAAGATCAGAGGTTTCTGCCCTGACAGGAACGATATGACTTATTCAATGGAAATAAACAACAACAAAAAACCTAAAGCAACAACCAACAACTGCTCTGTGGTTTCAGCACAGAGAAAGGCGGGATTAACTGAGGAGAACCAGAGGTTAGTGCGTGTGTACGGGTGCACGTGGCGTGGTGCACGCACGCACGCCTGTGTATGGCGCTTGTGAGCCTGTTTGTTCCCATGAGGAGGAGCAGCGATAAGCTTGTGAGGGAGAAGATGGGATTGGTCCGATAATGAAGGCGACCATCGCTTCATCTCCTTCCGCTCGCATTGGTCTGAGGAAATCAATGTTTCCCCCCGTGGATTGGAACCGGACCGGTTTGTCACGGTACAAGTGATGCTGAAAACCTGGAAGAATTCGCAACCATATCTCATCCTGATCATCATGGTACAAGGCTCACAAGGTGTTGCTATAGTTTATCTTCTTAATTTGAGTTGAATATACACAAATAAATAGCCCTTAATTCTAACCAATTCCCGAATTCGTCACATTAAATGTTGGATAATGGACAATAATAATAATGTATTTTACAAGCACTGCAAAAATGCTGGCCACACATGCCGATGTCCTATATGCACAAATAATCAAGATTTGTCTGGTTTTGTGATGCTTTTACAGTATTGAAACATATCACTACACCACAAACATAATAGGTATTAGGAAACTGAATACATGCCTAGAGTGGACCTAGTGATACAGCAACTGTGAATAAAGGCCAAGTGTATCTCAGCAATGCATTATGCTGTGGCGACAGTGAAGGCCAGTGTATTGTAGACCCATGCATAAGCTTGTTCTGGCATTGTTATGACACTATTATTCAGGAATAATCGCTGTGCATTGAACAAAATGATTGTTTAAGCTTTAAACTGGATTGAATCAAGGTTTATCTATTAAACCATTTAGCACAACACCTATGGTTTAGAAATAAGCATCCTTTTCATTTTGGTTTTAGTTTTCACATGTAAACCTGGATTCATTTGAATCCTTTACAGTAAATGCTTTAAACCTGCAGCTGAGGTGGTTTAAATTCCTAAAATGTGAGGTTAAGTGCAGGTTAAGGTTTTAATCACTGATTTGTGAAACTGCTTAAAAGTAAGTGGTGCAGCACAACTCAAATTAAAATAAAACCTAGATCAACAAATCCTTGATTAGCACTAAACTATGCTTAATTGTAATCCTTATTGTTTCAAACCACCGTTATAGTGTTTCAAATGGGGGACAGGTGCTCATATCAAGGAAATGCATTTATAGCTAAATGAGAACAAATGATGGAACTTGTTGACAGAGAATAAATAGATGAAGTCTTCTCAGTGCAAAAAGTGATGACACTGATGGAGCTTCTGTATTTAAGAGATACCGAATGTCGAACCTCAGCCAATCGTATTTCTTTTCTTTAAAAAGAGAAAACTTTACAGTTACTAATAGCTTCTTCTTTTTTTGTGGCACGTGAACTTGTTTCACCCTCAGAAAAGGCCATCGTCACTCCGTGTATCCGTGTACCAACCCCGTCGTCTACGATGACATGCATTCGGTTACATATGAAACTACGTTGCCAATGAACATCTCGGAAAATCCAATGAAGCAGTCAAACCTTTTCTCTTTTGATTTCACCGCAGCCTTCTGATGTTACAACGTGACCGTTTCCACCCGCATCAGATCAATACAAATCAAATATCTTCTGTTTGCAACACAAGATTCTGACTGCCTGCCCCCGCGTCTCTACCTCGCAAAATACATCTTGACAAAGGTGGGGGGTGGGACGGCTTTCGTAGAAAATAGCAGATCGACAAGCTCGTCGCTCGGCTATTTTCAATGAAAGTTTTCCCCACAATAACAGAAAACAGAAACAACACTAGCATAGAGCCCTGAGGGACTCCGCTCAACCATATGGGGTTTAAAGAGATAGTTCACCCAAAAAATGAGTTTTTGGCACAGTCCTAAGTCAATAATTTGATGATCGGCGGAAAGATGCTAATGTCTCTGGTAGGAGACTCAAAGTGTCAACTTTGAGTCTCCTACCGGAGACGCCACCAGTCATGACATTTTTGGCTTAGGAATGCGACGAAAAAAAAAAATCTCCCATGAATTCAAGTCTCCATGGGGTGTGTAATCGATAGAACATAAGTAATTTTTTGGGTGAACTATCCCTTTAAAGCCCATATGGTCATTTTTGGGGTGAACTATCCCTTTAAGGTGAGGGAACCCGTCAGAGAGTGTAGAGTGGAATGTCTCTCTATGACTTTTCTGCTGAAATCAAAAAGGGGAGTTGGGCAGAACCTCCCCCCTCCCCCCAAACCGCCCCCCCCCCCAAAACCTTCCTCAAGGACACGAGAGATAGAGCTGACCCCCCTGCTGCGACCCGGCGTCAAGACTTCCAACGCGAAACGTTTAGCTGACGTCAGCTGTGCAAACGGGAGTGCAGGTGGTTAAAAAAAAGAAATACACTAGAGCACACACACTCAAAGGCCAGAATGCACTCCAAAATATTTCTCGGGAACACACATGCACACACAGTCAAATTCACAGTGTCAATGTTCCATTTTGTAACTCTGAGAGTATACAAATGGGTCCGTTTGGTTCCATTTGTATACACTGAGTTAAATCATTGTAACTACCTGACATTCAAACACACACACGCGCGCGCACACGCACACACACACACACACACACACACACACACACACACACACACACACACACACAGCAAAGGAAGAAAAGAAGAAAAAAAAACAGCCCTCATCAGCCACACCAGAGAGGCGCCTCCTCCTTCTCCTCTCTCCATGGAAGGCAGGCAGGGAGAGGAGGAGGAAATATCATCGAGCAAAAACCACCACCGCAATTACCCATAGTGGGGTAATCACCAGCACAATGCACTGTGGGTAGTCTGCCTCGGAGAGAGAGAGAGAAATACTCAGGTGAGGAGAGAAGCCAGACAGCAATCAGCCTAGTGGAGAGAGGGAGGGGGGGGGGGGGAAGGCATTGCTGAGAGAGAGAGGGATAGAGAGAGATAGAGAGAGAGAAAAGAGCAAAGGGCCATTCCTTTCATTTCCAAGGGAGCGTTGAGGCCTTAATTACTTGACGAGTCTCCCTCTCTCTGTCTCCCTGCTCTGTGGTTGTAAAATGGTATGTGTATGAGTGTGTCTGTGTGTGTGTGTGTGTGTGTGACTGTGTGTGTGTGTGAGTGTGAGTGTGAGTGTGAGTGTGAGTGTGAGTGTGAGTGTGTGTGTGTGTGTGTGTGTGTGTGTGTGTGTGTGCGCGCGTGCGTGCGTGCGTGCGTGCGTGCAGGTACTGTATGTGTGTATGTGTGTGTGTGTGTGTGTGTGTGTGTGTGTGTGTGTGTGTGTGTGTGTGTGTGTGTGTGTGTGTGTGTGTGTGTACGTCCACATGCACATGGTCCATTATCAGAGTGGGAAGACTCAAATCACCTCTCAGCACAGATAGTGAGTGAAGAGAACAACATTGCAGAGAGAGCGAGAGAGAGAGAGAGAGGAAGTGATTTATGCCTTTAGCACTGTTAACACCATTTCTCATCCCTACGGGCTGTAGCAGACCAAGGTCGTCCAGCGAGACGGCCCGAGTGTCGAAAACAGCCACAGGAGAACCGTGGTAAGTGAATGACAGTCCGCACCTATAGGCAGTGTTGCCAGATTCTGTGAGAGAAACAAGCAACCAGGTCTAGGATAAACCAGCCCAAAAGCAGCGACTATGGGCCACATGAGCACTTTACCATATACATGAGCTATTTGAAAATAGCCGATCGCGTCGCATCGCGACGCGTTGTGAGCTTGTAGATCGGCTATTTTCAAATAAAATCTTGCGGGGAAATTATAATAAGCAGATCTGGCAACCCTGCCCATAGGTAACGGCACGCCTCCTGCATTCCACACGCCACAGGATAATGTGAGACCACATTAGCACAACCAATGGCCGCCGACGATAATACAGATTCTAATTATAAATAAATAAATAATACACTGAGGTAGGAATAAACCACGCAGCGGGTCCATTTATAAGAGACCCTATTACGTACGATGATGTCACACAGCAACAAAAATAAATAAGCCAATCTACAACACCAGCTGTTTTTGCTATTTTGGGGGAAATTTCGGTGTAATGTCATGGCCAAAATAATATGGACGCCAGGTTGAAAGTAGTTAAATAAATACATAGATGCAACGCAGCAACGATAAGCTGATCGACAAGCTTGTTGATCAGCTATTTTCAGCGAAATGTTTCCCCACAATAACAGAAAAGACACTCGTATAGAGCCCTGAGGGATTTCGGTCAACTATATAGGGTTTAGGTGGTTAAAGTTGACACATTACAGTCAGAAGGATCAGAAGATCCGCTTTTGCCAGTTTTTCTTCATTATTAGGGGTTCAAACCCGAAAGGGCTGAAAGCCTGTTTTTCACCTTCTGCGGTGGTTTTGAGACGGTTTAATTACTGGAACGACCTTATCTGAACTGACACACAGCTTGATGATACCTTATTTAGTTTAGAAGATGTTGATTGGCCGATGAACTTCAAAAGGGCGTGGCTCAGCACATTAACAGACAGTGAGTCAACATCCAATTAGCCAGTCATTACAAAACGCACAGGCCCTGACTCACAGGTGTCTGTCGGGTGGAAAACTCGTATGTCCAAAACTGCAGATCTGCTACTTTTGATGCTTTTGTGTGACGCTGTAGCATGATCAAGGGCGTTAATTTACCAAAAAAAACACAAAAACGTTCAAATATGGAGAGGTTTCTGCCCGACAGCAACAACATGTTTCATAAGTTCACCAACACATACCAGTTCCAAACACGTGCATGGGCCTGCCACAAATTTGGACATAAATCTATGACAGATCGTCCAGATATCATCAAAACTAGTTGGTGCAGGAAGACATGACATTTCATTTTACAACGAAACTCTTCACCGGGAAATATGCCATCTACAAGCTCAGAAAAGTGATGCATTGTGAGTCAGAGGACCTGCTATTTTTGTCGAATGTTCGCCCCAGAATAGGATCATGTGGTTAATTACTGTAAGCTGAAACATGTCCCCAAATATTATGTCCAGTGGTGGACAAAGTACTCAAATTCTTTACTTAAGTAAAAGTACCAATACTGCAATATAGAAATACTCTGTTATAAGTAAAAGACCAGAATTAAAAATGTACTTGAGTAAAAGTACAAAAGTATAAAAAGTATAAAATAGGGCTGAAGTGGTTAATGTATGTTTCATAATGTAATATATTTATCTGAAAAGTAACTAGTAACTAAAGTTTTCAAATAATTGTAGTGGAGAAAAAGTACAATATTTGCCTCTGAGATGTAGTAGAGTAGAAGTAAAAGTATTGGAAATTGGAAATACTCAAGTAAAGTACAAATACCAAAAAAAATTACTTAAGTACGGCACTTATGTAAATGTGCTTATTTCCACCACTGGTTATGTCCCCAAAATGTTTTAGAATTTCAACAGTCTTGGGGCCGACACAGATTTGACCATAAATCCAATAAATCATCTTAAAACCTGTTGGTTATCTTTAATACAAGTGTTGGAAACTGTCATAGGTCTAGAGACCCTCACAGCTTTTTAAAGATCTAACAGTTGGCTTGGACCCCAGAATCACCCCTTTGCAGCTATATTTATCATGATTAATTCATTGTATTTTTTTGTATAAAAAGGGACGGCAAAGCGTCTTTGAAGGTTCCCCACCTTTGAACACATCAAATGGCAGCTGAGACCTATACACAGTGCTGAAGGCAGTCTGCACTAGAGTGATGCATATTAACCCGTGCAATCCGGCAACGCATCTCTCTCATTTTTGATTTCTTTGGCTATTCGAAAATAGCAGATATACAAGCTCATAGCACGGCCCGAGTGCCGCGCTATGAGCTTGTAGATCTGCTATTTTTGAAAAATCGTGAAAATGTGTGCAAATCTTTGAATATATATTTTTTTAAGCAAACATTTGTAACTCATATCTTTGCTTCTGGGGGGACCCTGGAACAAATGTTCGTTTTAAAATATATATATTCAAAGATTTGCACACATTTTTTAAAAAAATTGAAAATAGCAGATCTACAAGCTCAAAGCGCGGCACTCGGTGCCGCGCTATGAGCTTGTAGATCTGCTGTTTCTGAATAGCCAAAGAAATCTAAAATGACAGCGATGCGTTCCCGGATTGAATGGGTTAACAGAGGGCAGGCAGACAGACTAGGCTAAACGTGTAGCGCAGCTCCTTCTGTATTGCGCTGGATGACATTTGCTAACATTGTATTCCTCATGGCTTAGTTCTCCTCCTTATTCACATCAGATCTCCCTGCTGATTTAGCAAAGACCCAATCTCATGTGTAAGAGTGTCTGTCTGTCCGTGTGTGTGTGTGTGTGTGTGTGTGTGTGTGTGTGTGTGTGTGTGTGTGTGTGTGTGTGTGTGTGTGTGTGTGTGTGTGTGTGTGTGTGTGTGTGTGTGTGTGTGTGTGAGAGAGAGAGAGAGAGATTGCACGCAGGTCTCAATGCACTGATGAGCTCCATTGTTCTCTCTCGCTTTCTATTTCCCTGCCTCCCTCTGTTTTTTTATTTATTTTTATATTTCTGCCTTCCCACTGTATGCATCTCTACTAATCTCTCTCTCTCTCTCTCTCTCTCTCTCTCTCTCTCTCTCTCTCTGTTTATCCCCTCTCTTTATCTATTTCTGTCACTGCTCTCTATTTCTCACCCCCACTCTCTCCTTCTCTCTCTCTCTCACACATATCGTCTCGGGTGGACATGTCCGAAACTGTTACTTTTCAGGATTCAATTGAAAACAGCATCAAAAGTAGCAGATCTACAAGCTGAAAACGCGTCGCTTCGCGCCACGTTTCGAGCTTGTGGATCTGCTACTTTTGATGCATTTGTGTGAAGCTGCAGTATGATCAAGTTGGACGTTAATTTAAAATGTTAGAATATGTCCAAAACCGTTACTTTTCAGGATTCAAATCCAAAAACAGCAAAAAGTAGCAGATCTGCAAGCTCTCCCGTTTTGAGCTTGCAGATCTGCAAGCTCAGAGCGAGAGAGCTTGCCGATCGGCTACTTTTGATGCTTTGGTGTGTTAGTTGGAATATGGAGATAAGAGGTTTCTGCCCGACAGCGCCGCTACGCTCTCCCCCCCCCCCACTGTGCCGTGCTGTGCAGTGCTGAGCGTCTACCCAGAATACCAATGATGGAGTCTGCAGATAGACAGATAGGGCTGTCGGTCACATGACCCGATATGTCCTCAGGCCTTACCCCAGGATGACAGCAGGCGCTGCACCCCCCCCCCCACCCCACCACCACACACACACACACACATATGAACATCGGCACTCACAGCTACACACAGACAGAGGCAGGCAGGCACACACACACAGACTGGCAAGTGGAGCAACTACACAAACAGACATGCGCTCGTGCACACGCACACACACGCACGCATGCACGCACGCACGCATGCACACTCACACACTCACACACACACACACACACACACACACACACACACACACACACACACACACACACACACACACACACACAGTTGAGTTCACACTCACATTCACAGGCATACAACCACACTCAGGCAAGCTAATGGGCACACACACACACACACACACACACACACACACACACACACACGTACACACACACACAAACACACACCCCGCAGGGGAGAGAGCTATAGAGAGAGAACACCCTGCCTCTGCAAGTACACACACACACACACACACACACACACACACACACACACACACACACACACACACACACACACACACACACACACACACACACACACACATCAAGCATGCACAATTGCACATGCACACACAGCCGTGCACATATACACAGATGCACACGTACACACAAGCATGCACATACACACGAATGCACACACAGTCCTGCAGGCAAGAAAGAAAAACACCCCACGAAATACCTCCCCCGCCCCAAATTCTACCAATCTATCTCGGGCGGGCACACACACACACACACACACACACACACACACACACACACACACACACACACACACACACACACACACACACACGCACACGCACACGCACACGCACGCGCACACGTACACGTACATACACACGCGCACACACTGGCACATCCTTTGGGAAGGCACCCCACCCCTAGTTTCTCACACAAACACATTCGTCACTGACACAGCACTACACAGTGACTGGGTATCCTGTAAGGAACCCAAAATAGCTGCCCCCCCCCCCCCCCCCCCCCATAGAGCGGAATAGAAAATATCCACCGGGTCCTCTATTCCAGCGGCTCTCAAACTTCTTCAAGCCAAGGAACCCCAAATTGATATATATTTGCCCACAGACCCCCCATCTGAAAACAAATGTGCCAGGGACCCTTGGAGAGAAGATTTGTGTAAAAAAAAAAACGCTAAATTCTTCTTTTTCAAATATTTTCAAAAATAGCAATATACAAGCTTGTATATCTGCTATTTTTGAATAGCCAACGCATAAAACGATATGGTTAAAGTGGTTAAAATGTAGAAATACTCCGTTATACATTTGAAAAAACTTGTGAAATGGAGACGTTCTACATTTACTTTTGGTACTTTAAGCATATTTTAATGCCAATGTTTTGTACTTTTACTCAAGTCCATTTTTTATACCAAACTTTGACTTGTAACAGGAGTTCCTCTACATTGTTTCTGCATTGCTACCTTTACTTAAGTAAAAAATGGGAACTTGCTTCCATTCCGATGAGTAAATACGGCAGCCTGAAAGCCAAAACCATCCTCCTGCCATTGACTTTCCTTGTTGCAAAACATGTGGGCCCGTGTACGGTTACGGCATGCGACTCATGTTCTGACTTATGGTCGATAAAACATCTTTTGTACGGTACCGTGGTTTCGTGTTGTTCTCTTAAGGTGGAACTGATCACGCTAAAAGTTTCTGGAGGCCTTTCCAGGACACGAGCAAAAAAATAAAAACATCGGCCACGATGCCATTGTAAAATATTGTATTACGTTGCGAGTCTTGTGATCTTTTTGTGAAACCAGCATTAACCCAGGGGTCTTCAACAGGGGGTCCGTGACCCCTAGGGGGTCCTCAGAGATACCACAGGGGGGCTGCCGAATCTTTGGGTTATCGGATTAAGTTTTTTACATTAACCACTTGAACTTGAGCCCGTAGATTGGCTATTTTCGGTGAAGTGGTTTGGTGTAGAGGGAAAAAACAGGAGACCGAGCACAGAGCCAAAGGTCAAGTTTACTAATTGAGGGTTTAAGTGGTAACCTATTAACCGATTAAGACCTGGAACACATCTGTGTCATTTTTGGATTTCTTTAGGCTATTACGCTACGAGCTTGTAGATCTGCTATTTTTGTAAAATCGTGAAAATTTGTGCAAATCTTTGAATATATATGTATTTATTAAAGCGTTAGGATTTAGAAAACATTTTTTTCATCGGCCTCAGGTCTTAATGAGTTCGTAGAAAAGATAATGTGTAAACAAAGAAAAAAATGTTAATTTACACAACACTGGTGATAGCAGTGTCAAACAAGTCTATGAAGCCATAGCTATGAAAAGGTTTAATCACAATTGTATACCATATGTAGCGGGGGTCCCTGCTTCATCTCTCTCTGACTGAGGAAAGGAACGGTTGTGCACATACAAGGTTTCCACCCGACGGCGACGATGTGCATTTGTGCATTGAGGAAGCTGTTATGTGGCGCTATATACGGCGGTGTGATGTAGTGTGTGTGTGTGTGTGTGTGTGTGTGTGTGTGTGTGTGTGTGTGTGTGTGTGTGTGTGTGTGTGTGTGTGTGTGTGTGTGTGTGTGTGTGTGTGTGTGATGTAGCAGCTACAACGGAGGTGTCTGCTTCAGAAAAAGGTGCCATGTTTTTATGTGTATTGATGTGTTGCAATTGAATATATACACGGCTCCGTGAAGAGAGGAAGATGAAGATGATATGTGTATGTGAGTGTGTGTGTGTGTGTGTGTGTGTGTGTGTGTGTGTGTGTGTGTGTGTGTGTGTGTGTGTGTGTGTGTGGGCTCAGGTGGATTGTGGGCTCGGCAGATGGACATTCAGAGCAGCTTTTTGCCCTGCAGCGATACACACACACACACACACACACACACACACACACACACACACACACACACACACACACACACACACACACACACACACACACACACACACACACACACACACACACACACACACACACACACACACACACACACACACACACACACACACATTTACACACACGGCTGTAACATTAAACTTGTGTAACCCTAGCAGAGATTAAAAGCATAAAAAAAGAAAAAATACTCAGGACCTCAAATCACATATCAATATGCCAGGCCCATAACTTCCACTGTCCAAACACGCAGTAACTCAAAACGTAGCCGTGTTCTAGCGTTTCAGCCCGTGTCCCAAAAATGCCTCGACAAACTATGTTTTCGGCGCCTGGGAGATTTGTTTCCATGACGTTTCCATGCATTTCTGTACATAATTGTATATGGTACACTGCATTTCTGTACATTGTATAATGCATTATTGTTTACATCATAGTTCATTACTGTATATGGCAGTGGTTCTTTTTCTCATGGCAAGGACCCCCAAATTGATATGTTTTGTGCCAGGGCACACAGAAGAGAAGATTTGTGTTAAAAAAAAATTCGTAATGCTTTCAAGAACAAAACAAAATAAATAGCAGGTGTACCTGTACAAGCTCACACACGCGTTGTGAGCTAATACCTGCTATTTTTGAATAGCCAACATATAAAATATGGATAAAGTGGTTATAATGATTGTGATGCTGTAACAAATTTAGCTGGGGACCCCCTGGAACCCCTCCAAGGAACCCTGGGGGTCCCCGGACCCCACTTTGAGAACCACTGGTATATGATACATTTCTATACAGTGCATTTCTATACATCCAACTGTACATTATGCAATGCACTTTCATTGAACTGCAAATCAATAGATGACTCATTGTGATGGCTATAAACGTGTGCAAACACCTGAAAACAACAACAACAATTGAATAAAATAGAAAGGTTTGTGCTGTAAATGATATATATCTTTAAGGGACGAAGGTGTGTGTGTGTGTGTGTGTGTGTGTGTGTGTGTGTGTGTGTGTGTGTGTGCGCGCGCGCGTGTGTGTGTGTGTGTGTGTGTGTGTGTGTGTGTGTGTGTGTGTGTGTGTGTGTGTGTGTGTGTGTGTGTGTGTGTGTGTGTGTGTGTGTGTGTGTGTGTGTTTGTAGAGAATATTCCACGTCCCCCTCTTCAAAAGGCCTAGGGTACACTGAGAGCCCCATGTGGCACCATGCCCTGTCACTGTGTCCTTCAACAAGAGAGGAGAGGAGAGGAGAGGAGAGGATAGGAGAGGAGAGGAGAGGAGAGGAGAGGAGAGTGGGCTGTCAAACAAAAGCATAGGAAAAGAAGAGTAGGTGATGACTGAATATATTTTTCCTACATTTAGTCATTTACAATACATGAGTTCTCCTTCATAGTACTACAGTATACTCTCCGGCGAAACCGTCAATACTACACAGTCCTGTCAGGGGTCAATTTTGACACTCAGCGTTAAATGAACACTCCGTATTTCAGTGAGTATAGAATCCTGAATTATACTCTGTACTTACTGAGTACACTTCAGTGTGTCTTAAATCTTTACACCCCCTGCTCAACATTTTATGTGCCACTGTTGTTGAAATCGTACAAGCTCAAAACGTGTCACGGGTGTGACACGTTTTGGGCGTCTTGTAGATCGGCTATTTTGGCTACTTTTGTGTGACACTGCAGTAAGACGAAGTAGGGCATTCATTTACGAAAAACATACAAAGTTAAAATATGGAGATAAGAGACAGCAACACATTTCCTCACGCCTCCTCGTGCCCCCCTCCCCTCCCTCCGTATCAGCTGGGGAGAATGGATGGATGTATGGATGGATGTATGGATGGACGGACGGCCGGACGGACGGACGGATAGAGGGATAGATAGAGAAGGCTGTGTGGAGCTGCTCTCTCCCGGAAGAGTCTCCTCTCTCTGCCAGCCCAGTGCCACAGATCAGCAGTCAGCCAGCCAGCCGTGCACTGACCTAATCTCTCTCTCTCTCTCTCTCTCTCTCTCTCTCTCTCTCTCTCTCTCTCTCTCTCTCTCTCTCTCTCTCTCTCTCTCTCTCTCTCTCTCTCTCTCTCTCTCTCTCTCTCTCTCTCTCTCTCTCTCTCTCTCTCTCTCTCTGCCAGAGGCACTTGCTGTCCCTGTGTCTCCTTCCTGTGCCAACTGCCTGTCCTGCTAGCAATGTCGCATGTCTGTCTGTCAACCTCCCTCCTTGTCCGTCTGTCTGCACGCCTGTCTGTCTGTCTGTCTGTCTGTCTGTCTGTCTGTCTGTCTGTCTGTCTGTCTGTCTGTCTGTCTGTCTGTCTGTCTGTCTGTCTGTCTGTCTGTCTCTCTGTGCAGGGCTGTTATAACCTGTGCCAGGCAGCCAATGCCGGACAGCCTGTCTGTCTGTCTGTCTGTCTGTCTGTCTGTCTGTCTGTCTGTCTGTCTGTCTGTCTGTTTGTCTATTCAGTGTGCCAGGCAGCCATCCTGTCTGTCTGTCTCTCTGTCGTTTGCCATCTATTTATGTCTTTCTGTCTGCCTGGCTGCCTGCCGTCCCATCTGCCTGTCTGTCTGCCCAGTCAGAGGGGGTTTCTACCCAGTACCTTTGTGCCAACTCACAGCCCGGCTGTCATCCGTTCTGCCAATCTGTACTGTCTGACTGTCGCCCTATTCATCATCTGTTTACGTGTCTATTTGTTTGCCTGCTCGTCTGTCTGTCTGTCTGTCTGTCTGTCTGTCTGTCTGTCTGTCTGTCTGTCTGTCTGTCTGTCTGTCTGTCTGTCTGTCTGTCTTCAGGGTTTTGGAAGAAAAAAATGAAATTTCCCCTCGATTTAATTATATTATCAAATTATACAATAAAGTTAAATGGCTCCTCGGCCATTGGCGTCCCATATTTTTGGCATGTCATTATACGTAGATCTACGAGCTCACACTGGAGATCTTTAAAGCATTTTGAAAATGTTTGACAAGGGCTGATTGAATGCTAAAGCATTTACTATAACTCTGACTGAGGGGGTGATACGTTGTTTACTGATTGGTTAGATGCTGTAACTTAGTAGCCTGGTTCCAGACCATAGACCCCGCCCACTCTCTGAGTGGACTGCTCCTCTTGGTCTGGTGTCATAATGTGAGCCTATGGCTTTTCACGGTCGAAGAAAAACCTGTCAAATCAGAGTCGGAGGTGGGGGTGGTCTAACGACAAGCCAATCAGCGAATATCTGCTAAAACAAGCTGTGCGATGACGTCAGATGTAGGCGGATCCGTGGATCTCTTGTGATTGGTTTAGGGAAATTTTAATCCCCTCCCCCTGGTAATCGCGGACACTTCAGCCAATGTCAGACTGAAGCTCCACACAGCTTCAGGCTGATAATCAGGCTAGTAACTTAGATGCTGACTCTTGGGACCAAAACGTACACAAATATCTTATGAATTACAAATATGCTATATCAAAATTGGCTTAAGGGAGGACATATAACCATTAACAAACCCCATACGCCCATATACCGTATAGGCATGTCACTATGACTCAGACATAACCATAAACAAACCCGATATTCCCATATAGGCATGTCACTATGACTCAGACATAACCATGAACAAACTCGATACGTCCATAAATGGATATCCAGTTGTCCAGATCCACCGATCCAACCAATATATGGGCATGCAATATACCGGGCATATAATGACATCAGGGATATGGGCATAAAAGGGACACAGGTAGACAGACAGATGCAAAGATCTCCATATATGGGCAAAAAAGGGACACAGACGGGTAAAACGGGTACTCTGAGAAAGCCCTCGACACTATGACTCAGACATCGGCGGTGCGGCGTAGGTGTGGCCCAAAAATAGTGAAAATAGCCGATCTACAAGCTCACAACATGTCACGCTGCGACACGTTGTGAGCTTACTTTGTGAGCTTACTTTGTCCACCACTGGTGCTTATGCCTTGGCAGGGTTCACCGTGGAGGAAACTAAAATTCATCCAGGCCAAAGGAACAAAACACTGAGCGGAAAAACAGCAACGTGGAAGATGTTTCACTAAATGTCCGCGTAATGCTTAATTTCACGCTCCGTCGTACAACAGCGTCGTGGGCAGTAAACTAGCATATCTACAGGTGTATCAGCCGGAGACTGATAATAATCTTCAGGATAATGCATATACGGTACGCAATACGCATCCATTGATGAATTGCATTACTGTATTTATTATTCATAACATCATCTCAGCTGATCCAAAACTAAACAGTCTGTAAGAAAATTGGTGGCTTATTTTTTTACACTCACGCAGTCCTACATAAATAGACATTTGTACGGCGTACAAATGTCTATTTATGTAGGACTGTGTAAGTGTAAAAAGAAATAAGCCACACATTTTCTTACAGAAAACCGAGCTCTAGAAGAGGGTCTACTAGCCTCTGTCTGTCTGTCTGTCTGTCTGTCTGTCTGTCTGTCTGTCTGTCTGTCTGTCTGTCTGTCTGTCTGTCTGTCTGTTGTGTTTGTGTCCGTGGCTAATCTCGCAAACCAATTACAGCGTGTAATTCCTTGTGTACTCTGCCAGTAGACCAAAGGACACAAATCTCTAAATATGATTCTCACAATTGTGAATAATTGCTTTATTTTTGCGTGAAATCATCTCCCATTTTGTGAATTCATCATCTCAGATCCGCCAGTGTTGCCAGATTTTGCGAGAGAAACAAGCAACCAGGTCTACGGAAACAAGGAAGCATTAGGAAGCAAGCCCAAGAAACAAGCCCAAATAAAACCACAACCCGCAACCACCAATATTTACGGAATACTAATACTTTAGCGACTTTACAGAAAAACAAGCCCAAAGTCGCTTGTCGTCTCTGTCGGGTGGAAAACTGTTACTTTTTAGGATTCAAATTCTAAAATAGCAACAGTAGCAGATCTACAAGTTAAAAACATTACGAGCTTGTATATGTGCTACTTTTGATACTTGTGTGACATTCTAGAATGATCACGTAGGGCGTTAATTTGCGAATAAGCACAAAAAGGAGAAAATAGGTTTATGCCCGACAGCAACGTTATAACAACACTGTCCACCGTCTAGCCGCCCTTCTATATTTGGGCTACAGAATGACGTCATGGACATGGACGTGACGTCAAGAGATCCCAAAGGAAGCGAGACCGTTATCAAGAAACCCATCTGGTGTTCATGTACACGGGCATTATTCTAAAGCACAACAATGAAAGCCAATCTGGACATTTCAACAGAGTCATTCATTCCCGCCGACAATGAGCCTCGCTGCGTCATGTGTATTTAACTACCCCCCCGCCCCACACCCCACCACCACCAGCCTCCATTCTCTAGAACCAATGTCTTTTCATTCAGCGTCATTCAGAGGAGATGCCCCGAGCCCATCCTCTTTACATGCTTACTCATCAGGACAACTTCCTCCAAGCCCCTCTCTTTTTCTCATTCATGGCTCTGTGTGCGTGCGGCGCTTGAAAGATATTTACTGAATTGAAAAACGCTCCCTCTCTCTCTCCTCTCTCTCTCTCCACCTTCATCTCTCTCTTTCTCTCTCTCTCTCTCTCTCTCTCTTCCACTTCATTCTCCCCCCCCCTCGTATTCCCTCTCTCTCTGTCCTCTTCTATTGTGTCTCAACAGGAGAGCGAGAGAGCGTTTGACTGGCTCCTCTCAACCAAAAAATGCACAGCAGCACGCTCGCTCGGCAGTCAAGGACAACTCTAATAGAGGTAGAACAAAAGAGATGGAGTGCAAGAAAGTGGGAGAGAGGGGAGGGAGAGAGAGAGAGGCACGCTGTGGTGCAAGGGGTCTCTGAAAATATACATGGCGTGTGTAATAATAGTGTAGAATTCCCGTCGGAAGGGAAATGACTTTTGTCCTGCGATGTTGTCCGCATGGCGGGGGGGTGAGGGGCAGGGGGCGGGGGTAGACCGAGGATAAGATACGGGGCAAATGAACCAAAGCAAGGCGGAAAGAAAGCAAGAAACACAGGTCATTCCTCTGCCTGATTTATACTTGGTTGCACATTAAAAACAGCAGATTTACAAGCTCTACGACACATCATGATGCAACGTGCTGTGAGCTTATATATCTGGTATTTACGACGCGCGACACCAGCACGCAACAAAGCAGAAATCAGGCTTAATCCTCGCTCTCAAAGCCACATGTAGCTTGGCCTCAAAGCCATGGCTCCAAACATTTATTTTATTGTTTAAAAAAACAAAATCTGTCCCTTTCTCAGTAACATCACAATATGACCGATCCAACAACAAATCCTACACCAGTTCCCTTCAAAACAATGAAATGAAACAGAACGCATTGGAATGCACCGAGCTCCTCTTTCAACCTCTTTGTGTTGACACCTCAACACAAACATGTTTGTGTCTACGGTTCCTCCCACTTGAAACGCCGACGCTTTGCGCGTACAGTACATACATTGCAAACATACGGGCGTTTCCACATAGCGAACTATGGCTAATCCCTATTGTGGACTGGCCCAGTTAGTGGATCCCGGCTTTTGGAGGAGAACGTTAAAACTGGGGATGGGGACGAGAGTGGGGGGGGGGGCATCTGCTATTTATAATGATGAACCCAGCCCATGTTTCTGCTGCGCTGATAGATGTTATCTGTGTCACTCTTTGTTTCTCTCGCTCTCTCTCTCTCTCTCACACACACACACACACACACTCCCCGCTGTTTTCTTGTTCCCGCGCACTTTCTCCCCCGATACAATCCCTCCTGTGTTCTCCGCTCGCTTCTGTGTCCCCTTGCTCATTCTTATTCTCTGTCTTTTACAATGTTTTCTCTTTTTTAGGTTACTCTCCTTCTTGTTATTATTCTCTGTTTCCTTTCTCTCTCTCTCCTCCCCCTCTTTTCTGTCCAATGCCCAGATGCAGAGGAGGCAGCTGTGTTGTGTTTTAAAGTGTGCCAGTAGAAAACCGCTGTGCCTGGCATCTGCTGTTGGCCAAAAAAAAACAAGAAAAAAAGGAAGAAATTAATAACCAACCCCCACTGTAGTCATCCATCTCTCTCTCTCTCTCTCTCTCTCTCTCTCTCTCTCTCTCTCTCGCTCTCTCTTTCCGCTCTCTCTCACTCGCTCTCTCTGTCATTCAGTCATTCAGCAAAGGGTTAACCAGCTTTGTACAAGCTTGGTAACATCGACCAATTATTCAACTGTACGTCAAGACGAAAAAACAAAAAAAAACAAAGAAACAGAAGCGATCTCTATGTTAGCTAAGCCTTGTTAGCTTTGAGGTAGACACAGATAGCTAGCCGGCTAACCAGCGTCTGAACTCGAGTCGCTCAAATTAGGTCCCCACTGATTCTTATAATGCCAATGTTTGTAAGACGCGATATAGCGAGCTAGCTAACAGCAAAGCTAACAAGCTATAAGCGCGTGCCTGGGTGGCTGGCTATATAGCATGCTTGCGCCTGACTGTCAACAAAGAGATTGACAATATAGCCGGCTAGCTAGGGACCTCATTTACAGTAGCTAATCAGCCACCGTAGTGCACATTGTGTGTGCTAAGGTGGAGGCTGGAGCCCCCCCCCCCCCCCCCCCCATGAGACCGAATAGGCTTTGGAGACCGAGGGGCGTCTCATCTGGTCTAGCCAGGCGAGATGCACCCAAACATGGGGGCTGAGGGAGATGGTAGGCAGTAGGAGCTGGAGCTGTAATTAGGTGTTCTGAGCTGGACGCCCACATACATGCCTCAGATAAGACTCCCCTCCATCCCTCCCTCCCTCCCTCCTGGTGCAAATGGGCTCCCCCGGTGCCTGAGCTGTACACACACAGACAACACACACGCACGCAGATTTACACAGCACACACTCACGTCACATACATGCTGGTGCACTCATTTAGAACTACTGATAATTTGACCACAGACTCATAGAAAAAATGCATGTAGCTATCACGCACGCACGCACGCACGCACGCACGCACACACAGACACACACACACACACACACACACACACACACACACACACACACACACACACACACACACACACACACACACACACACACACACACACACACACACACACACACACACACACACACACACACACACACACGTTTGAATTACTACATTTGTGAGGACATCAACGATTTTATGAATGCCGTTTCTCTAAAAATTGTTGTTCAACCATAAAACAACCTCCTCACAAGTACAGTAACACACACGCACACCCACACCCACACCCACACACACACACACACACACACACACACACTAAAATCAGACTGATATGGACTGTGAGAACAACAAATATTACCTCTATTATACTAACCTTGCAGAGGTGTAGCAGTTTTGATTTAAGCCTTACAATAACAATGAATGGGCTTTCCGTTCATCTAAATTTCACCCCCCCCAAAAAGGTTTTTACTTTACGTATTCAATTCAAACTTTATTCCAGACACACAGGGGGTCCATAGAGTACATGGATATGTATTGTTATAGGAGTAGTAGGCAATTGACTAGGGATGCAGGGTTAATCAATCATCAGATCGATACAAAATAGGCCGTAAAAATGCAATATCGGTATCGAACCGATATCAAAATAATATATAGTTTTTTTTAAATATATACTGGATATATTTCATTTTATATGTTTGAATGTGAAGCTGAAAAGGCTGTTTGTGAGGATGAAGGCTGAAGATTCAATCAGAGTTTTCGGGGAAGCTGGACAGTTGGAAATTCTTTGGACATTTTTTGATACACATTAAGTTGCTGGAACTAATGTGCATCAGTATGCCTAATAAATCAGGTAATAAGAATGCAGTTTTCATTTTTTTGAAGTCTACATACACCCAGAATCACAGTTGTTTAACAGGTGTTACCCTAAGGTAAACCCTACTGGAAACGTATTGTAATATATCGGTATCGGTCGTTTTGACCATGGGATTAATCGGTAATCGATATTGGCCAAAATATCAATGCCATGCATCCCTAGTATTGACATTGTTTAATTTCCTCATCAACTGGATGTGTGTTTTATTTGGATTTGACCAGATTCAATGATGTAAGTCGTCTCTGTCGGGTGGAAAGATCCAAAACCGCTTCAAATTCAAAAGCAGCAAAAGTAGCAGATCTACAAGCACAAAAAACACGTCGCGTTTATGGATCTGCTACTTTCGATTATTTTGTGCGGCGCTTTAGTACGATCAAGTAGGGCGTTAATTTCCCAAAGTTCGAATATGGAGATAAGAGGTTTCTGCCCGACAGCAACGAAGTATACAGCCTACTAAAACACCACGTTTTTTTACTTGACATACATTGGGGGGAAAAAAATGGGAATAGGAGTTGGACTGTAAACCAAAAATAGACACCAGCACCCCCCCCCCTCACCCCCCCCACCCCCCACCACTGTGCAGTGTAGAAAGAGCAGCTAGAAGCTATCTCCACAGCAAAGCCTGTCTCCCCCATCTCCCTTGGTCCGGGAGAGAGCAGAACAGAGGCGCGTGCTGGCTGGCTTTCGACCACGGCAATTCTAATCAGTCTTTTTCACACTTCATTGGGAATTCATCGCCCGCCTTCCCCCCTTCAAACATTGTTTGGGAGAGTTATCAGCGGCAGGCAGCATATCCGGTAATTATACATGCAAGGTAACGCAGGGAGCCGGGTTGCTGAATATTTCAGCCAATGCGTGCGTGTTGCTGCAGAGACGTACCGGAGGGTGCAGCTCCTATACCGCGAGTCCACGTCGACGACGTCGGAAATACGGTATTTTTTGGGGGTTGAGCTGCGCATTGTGCGACACTTTGTCACGCGACCGTGTCGTATTAGGGAAAGGAAAGGGAGGGGCAGTGGTGGAAAAAGTACTCACATGTTTTACTTAAGTGAAAGTATCGATTCTGCATTGTAGAAATACTCTGTTACAAGTAAAAGTCCGGAATTCAATATTGACTAGAGTAAAAGTACCAAAGTATTTGTCTCAAAACGTACTTAGGGTACCAAAAGTAGAAAGTACTCATTATGCAGAGAGTCCAATTTCACACGTTATCAAATGTATACAAATATTTTGAAAATAGCAGACCTACTGTACAAGCTCACAATGCGATGCATCGTGACGCATTGTGAGCTTGTAGATCGGCTATTTTCAAATGGACGAAATGTATATAGGGCTGAAGTGGTTAATGTATTTTGTAAAAATAATCAAATTCTACAAAGTAACTAGTAACTAGAGTTTTCAAATAATTGTAGTAGAGTAAAAGTACAATATTTGCCTTTGAGATGTAGTGGAGTAGAAGTAAAAGTACGAAAAACTGGCAATACTCCAGTAAAGTAAAAAATACCTCAAAATTGTACTTAAGTACAGTACTTGAGTAAATGTACTTAGTTACTTTACACCACTAGGGAGGGGAAATTAGCTTTTACTGCTTCACCAGCAGATGTCTGCTCAGATGGCTCAGATGAGCGCACACAGGGGGGGAGTTGATAGCGTTTACGTGTCTTGCTCAGAGGGACACGTCGGCATGTACATTGAGCAAGCCGAGGGTCGAACCGGTGATCTTCAGCTTCCCAGACGACCCCTCTACCCACACAGCTACCGCCGCTCCAATAGCCTGATTATGCTCTGATGTAGGCTACTGTGCGCCGCAGTCGCACCACGGAAAGAGCTGGGCTACAAGCTCGCAGATCAGAGCACGACGCGTCGCATCGTGACACGTTGTGAGCTTGAAGATCTGATATTTTAGACATCTTTGTAAATCTTTTTTGGAATTGTCAAATTCTTTGAACATTTCTGCTTATAATGACTTCCCCAAAATCAGGTTTTAAGAATATTTAACCGATGAAATGTGTTAACAAGAGAACCGTAACAGTTTTGGACATACATGGTTGATATTCTACACCACTGGTTCTGAAAGTGGGGTTTGGGGACCCCCAGGGGTCCTTGGAGGGGGGGGGGATACCAGGGGGTCCCCAGCTAAATGTGTTATATATAGCAACGTCACAATCATTTTAACCACTTTAAACATATTTTATACTTTGGCTATTCAAAAATAGCTGATATACAAGCTCACAGCATTCAAAAATAGCAGATATACAAGCACAAAGCATAAAAAAATAGCAGATACGTATACAAGCTCATAGTGCATCACTTCTTGCAAATCTTGATATATATGTTTTTACAGCGAACATTTTAGCTCAAATCTTTGCTTCTGGGGTTCCCTGGCACAGAATATGTTCAGATGGGGGTCTGCGACCAAATACATATCAATTTGGGGGTCCTTGGCACGAAACAGTTTGAGAATCACTGTTTCCACACAGTATGTGTGAATACTGTCTGGCAGAAAGGATCCTGAAAGTAGCCATTTGTGACACCCTCTAAATCAGGCTACAAGCATGCAAAAAAAAAAAAAAAAAAAAGAAACGCATGAAGGCATGAAGCAGCGTGATTTGCATTACAATGAGGCAATCTGGTGGCGCCGTTATGTTTTAATGTAAGAAACTAAAACTAAAATGGATCAGATTGCCGCCTTTTACGACACGCAAGGCCGTAGCCATATGAAAACACTGTGTTTCATATATGTATGGCACGTGTTTGAATATATATCACACAAAGGCACGGCGGGCACAGTCAGTCTACCCAAGGCTGGACCACTAAAATGTTAATGGCTCAACGTGTTTGTTTACCATGTGAGTAAGAGGCCAGCTGTTAATAGGGCCTGGACACGCGTACGTGCGCGGACACACACGCACGCACGCACACACACACACGCACACACACAGTGAGACCACCAGTCAGAGACAGAGGGTTCTCGAGGGAGCAAAACAGCGGAGGCATAACAGTGACTCATCTAGATGGTCACACACACACACACACGCACAGTCACGCACACACACACACACACACACACACACACACACACACACACACACACACACACACACACACACACACACACACACACACACACACACACACAGTCATAGCAGCCTGGCTGTCAGATAGCATCAGCACCCAGCCTATAGAGCGCTGTTGGCAGGTGTGGCCCGCCAGCCACACGCACGCACACACGCACGCACGCACACACACGCACACACACATAAATACACACACGCACACACCAGCGACCCCCGTCCTCCAGCCCCCTTGCTTGACAGGCAATACTGCCTCAAACTACATGTGTATCACTGTGTGTGTGTGTGTGTGTGTGTGTGTGTGTGTGTGTGTGTGTGTGTGTGTGTGTGTGTGTGTGTGTGAGAACAAGGGAAGTGAGACGTGGGCGCGCGGCAGTGACCCTGTACGCGCGCGTGCGCACACAGTATACTGTATACGTATATATCTACGCGTGGCCCTTTTACGTGGGCATGCAGTGTTAGTCATTGTGTACCTCCGTCACGTCAAGGCCAATCTAAGCAGCGGTCGTATATTGGAGAGCTGCTGCTATGAATACTGGCTATTGAGGCCATAGAGAATCCTACAGCGTTGCAGGCAGATCGATAAGGGAGCTCGGCTTCGCTCTCTCTCCCCGGCATCTGTGTGCAGTGGTGGAAGAAGTGCTCTCATTTTTTACTTGAGTAAAAGTATCAATACCGCAATGTAGAAATGACTCTGTTACAAGTGAAAGTCCGCTATTCAAAATGTACCTGAGTAAAAGCACAAAAGTATTGGCATCAAAATATACTGTACGGTAAGGTAAGTAAAAGCACTCAATATGCAGAATGGCCCATTTCACAAGTTTTCAAATGTATACAAATCTTTTGAAAATAGCAGATCAACAAGCTCACAACGCGTCGGCTATTTTCAAATAGCTGAAGGGCTGAAGTAACCAGTAACAAATAGTTACTAAAAAGTATCAAATAATTGTAGTGGAGTAAAAAGTACAATATTTGCCTCTGAGATGTAATGGAGTAGAAGTAAAAGTAATGCAAATTGGAAATACTCCCGTAAAGTAAAAGTACCTCAAAATTGTACTTAAGTAGACCTACAGTACTTGAGCAAATGTAGTTAGTTACTTTCCACCACTGGTTCTCTGCACGGTGAAATACTTCCGTGTTCATTTATACTCTGAGAGGGCACACATGTAACCAAATGGACCCTTATACCGTAAGGGTCCAGTCCAAGACCTCTCAGAGTTACAAATGGATAAATAAACAGAGAGACCGTTACTGTAAGCCAAGGGGTTTCTCAAAGTGGGGTCTGGCGGGGACCCCCAGGGGTCCTTGGGGGGGTTCCAGGGGGGCCCCCAGCAAAATGTGTTAATACAGCATCAAACTCAGATTGGCCAATTTAACCCTATTTTTAATTCATACATGCTTGTAGATGTTCTATTTTCAGACAATATAGAAAAACCCTTACAATTTTAGAAAAATGCCGAATTGCGTACAATTTATCTTACAGGGGTCCGTGGCAGAAACATATTTTCAGATGGGGGTCCGCGGCCAAACACATACCATGAAAAATGTGTGGCTACAATGCGTGTGGATATCTATTTAACAATGTGCACAACGTACGTGCACAGCAAAGTGTTACTTTGAGTCTTTTCCACCCTTTCAGAGTTAAATTCGCACTCAGGATTTAGCTGTGTGTGGGAGTGGAACAGATGAGACCTAGGGGGTTGAATACCACTCTGTGGGTGTGTGTGTGTGCATGCATGTACGTGTGTGTTGTGTGCGTGTGCACGTCTCAGAATTGAGTGCCCTTCACACTTAAAATGAGCCCTGAGAGTCTCGCAGTTGCCAAATGAACCTGAAGCCACAGCAAGATAGCGTGCAACACACACACACACACACGAGCGCGCAAACACACTTACACACAAGCACACGCGTGTGCTGCAGCTTCAACACACAGACTGTCAATGTGAGAGCAGCATGCACTGCAGCGGATGTTATTACAGTTTTGCTAAGCTAAAGTGACAGTCATTGTAAAGGTAAGAACTCAGCGGTGAACAAAGTAGGCTACTCAACACCAGTACTTGAGTCAAAGTACAGATACTCCTGGTCAAAATATTACTCAACTAGTGAAAGAATATACAGTAGCCTATATACATTTAAAGATTTTCCAGATATTTTCTAAATCTGCTATTTTCACTATAATGGCTGATTCATAATGTACTTTTTAAGTGTAGAGGAGTTAAAAGTACAATATTTGTCTTCGCCAGGCCAAAGGCCCTGTCTGTCTGTCCGTCCGTCCTTGTGTGTGTGTTCGTCCGTCCGTCTGTGTAAAGCTAATCTCCGGCACCCTTGGCCCGATCGGCGTAAAACTGTGCACACTCACTCCCTGGATACCACAGCAGAACCTCTGCCCCACATTTTTCACATCGGCCTGTTATAGCGCCACCAGGAGGCAGAGTTTTGCAAAACTTTTTTTTTTATATTACTTCTACAGATTTTGTCCAAACATCATGCCAATCGGTACACATTATCTCTAGTCATGTGATCGAATCGGATCTGTCCAATTTGTCATATTCCATCCACATTGGCTAAGATTGGCTTCCAAAGTTTGCAGGAGTGGCCCGTTTTGAACAAAATGCCTCAAATCATGAACGCAGCATCTGAAAAATTGCTGGCCCACAATAAGCTACCTGCACTGGCGGAGACCTGTGCTCCGAGGAGCACATATTTCTAATTGTCTTTGAAAAATACAAATACTCAAGTAAAGTACAGATACTCAAAAAGTATATTATTCAAGTAAATGTACCTAGTTACTGTCCACCACTGGTCAAACTAGACAGCAAGCTGTCCATATGAAGAACGATAACTATAACAATAACTATAAATATCTTTTCGAAATCGTTCTAACTGAAGTGGACAGTCCACACCACAACAATAACGGCGACGACAGAGGCAAACGATATCGTTGGCATTTCTTTCAGAGAGATGAACCATAGAAAAACTGATATACGATCAAAATCCATCCAAATTTACAAGGCGTGACGGCTGGTAAAAGCGGGTCAGAGGGCCCTCTAGGGAGCGTGACAATGATGTGAGCATCCACACTGATGCTCACATCTTAAGCGTTATAGCTATCTTTATACTTATCATGCTTGCTGTGTATGGGGCCCTTAAGCCAGATTGTATCAATGTTTGTGGCTTTGCCATCACTAGAGGGCAATTGACCATATTACATATTGACCATGTTCGCCGTGGTCAATATGTATGATGTCCGGGACAAATAATAACCTTGTTTGAGTGGTTAAGGCACATAACTGTACCATACAGTAGGCTCTGATGCAGTCTGACAGCGAGTCATGGGTTCGATTCCCGAGCCTGGCGGACCTTTGCTGCGTGCCGACTCTCTCCCCGAACCCTGTCTATCTTCACTGTACTATCGAATAAAGGCAGAAAAGCCCCAAAAATATATATATATCGCTGTACAAACCTCATATCTCCAAAACTGTAAATTTTCAGGATTCGAATTTAAAAATATTAAAAGTAACAGATCTACAAGCTCAAAAAGCGTCGCTTTGCGATGCGTTTCGAGCTTGTGGATCTGCTACTTTTAATATTTTTGTGTGACGCTGTAGTATGATCAAGTAGTGCGTTCATTTATGGAAAAAACACAAAAAGTTAGAATATGGAGATAAGAGGTTTCTGCCCGACAACAACGATATTAAAAAAGAAAGGCAGGCAGGCAGGGGGTTCCACACACTTACACACCAACAGATGGACAAACAAAAAGCTCACATGTGTTTGTGTGCACGCACGCATGTGCCCACAAACAATACCCCAACCACACCCAAGCGCATGGGCACAATTCCTTCAGGACAATAAACATGTGTGCCACACACACACACACACACACACACACACACACACACACACACACACACACACACACACACACACACACACACACACACACACACACACACACACACACACACACACACACACACACACACACACACACATCGTTGCCGAAAACCTTGTATCTCCTGTCTTTTTCGGAAATGAATACCCTACTTTGTCATACAAACAAATAGGTGATCTACAAGCTCACAGTATGTCGTGACATCTTCAGAGCTTGTAGACCTGTGCTGTTTTTGCCAAGTGAAAGTGTGAAAGTCCATCTGCAGGTTATTATAAATATTGAACCAATGAAAATCATTAAGAAGAGCTTGTGACCAAATACTAACTACCTGGGACACAGTCATTTTTTCTTTTATTAATATTATTATTTTTAATTTCTTGATAAATTTGGACGTACAAGGTTTCCACCCGACAGCGACAATAATAACACAACCCCTTCCCTGACACAGAAAGAGAAACGCGCGCTCCCTCGCTCTCCTCGCCTCTAAGCGTTTCTGTCGGACAAACACAAAGCCCTCAAACCAAGAGCTCTTTACAGATCAAATAATCATGCCTTCCATCTGCTTCCATTCCTCCACGTCTAGCTCCGTGCAGACGCCCCACAGACCCCGGCTAAGAAGTGCCGCAGCACCCAGTGAAATAATGATTCCTCTCTCAACCCCCTCCCCCTCCCCCCAGCCTCTCATTATCTCCATCCAAAGCCAACTCCAATGACAGGGAATAGATATAGGCCAATTGCGTACGCCGCGGTCCCTATATTGTTATGTATTGCCCCCTATAACGATGATGCTATGCAGAGGGCTTGGCAATGCAGCCGTCAGCCGGGACCCTTTTTTTTTCTCATCGCACATGAATAGGTATTTTTATTCTGAAATATGGATGATCATGTACTGTCTGCGCTGTTTTGCCCCGAAGCTTTTTTAATACGCACGCACCACGTTCTGATGTTCTTTTGTGCTACTACATGCACACAGCACACACTACAACATGTAGAATATACGGGTCGTGCGGGGCTTTGTATTATAATGAGTTCTTTTTTTCACTTAACAGGGCCCGGCACACGCAATATAATGTCTTTTAAAAAGTGATACAGTATTTGCAATCGTTTGAGGTGAAGCCATGTACAATTAGAACCATTTATGTACTGTATATATATATATATCGTCTCTGTCGGGTGGAAACCTCATATGTCCAAAACAGTTACTTTTCAGGATTCAAATTCAAAAGTAGCAAAAGTAGCAGATCGACGAGCTCAAAAGAGCCGCATTTCGAGCTTGTAGATCATCTATTTTGGATGCTTTTCACGCTGCAGTATGATCAAGTAGGGCGTTAATTTACGGAAAAACACAAAAAGTTAGAATATGGAGATAAGAGGTTATTAAGAGACAGCGTTATTACAAAAAAAGAAACACCAAAAGCAGTACAGACCTAATGCACATTCTATTATTTCAACTCGTACAAATGGTGTGCATTCCTATACACACACTCTGCAGTGTTAAATTAACACTCAGGATTTCACAGTGCAGGTGAGAGTGTAAAATGTATTATAATAACGTGTCCCCCCCGTCCCCCCGTCCCCGTCCCCCCCTCACTGCAGGACAGGGGTACAGTACATTATAATTGCGGCGAGGTGATGCGGCTGACATTCAGCCCTGCGACAGCGGAGTGCACCATCCTCCGCTGAGCCCGGGCAGTGTGGGGAGAATGTTTGGTCCCTGTTATGCAAGATGGAAATGAGTTTGCCACGCTTTGCTGTTAGAGCCGAGCTATTTTGGAACGGCTCACGTCGGAAAAGGCGCTGCTGGGCCGAGGCAGGGAAATTAGGTCACTTACAACGAGGCAGGGCAAGCGCCTCTTCTTCTACTTCTTTTCGGTGGGATGCAAGCTGCGCGTGCCGGCGAGGTCTTAAAAAGACTGAAAGAACTAAAGCATGTAGCTCTATTTATTCAGGGCAACAGGGGGGGCGGGGGGGTAGACACGTTGGTAGATTTGGGACTAAAAATGAATTAAGATTCAGGAAGCTTTTTAAAAAGGGGGGGGACCCTGCAATTACCTGAAATACACTGCAGCAATGAAAGGGGAGTGCAGAGAAGGGAGAAGAGCCTTTGTGGAGCCTAGCGTCTGAAAAAAAAGACCAAACTGTATTTTCCTTTTCATCGATGCCCCCACCAAAACGTCCTCTCTTATCTGCGCGCTGAGACTGATGCCGACGCGGAGGCTACGGGCATGTGACTCATTATGCATGGGACTGCAGTGGCCGAGAGGGGACGCCATTCCCCCTCACTAACAACTAATAATATGATCCATTCCCCCCCCCCCTCGTTAAGATGGGGGATCTCCTGGTGGTGGAAAGTTACTCAGTACATTTACTCAAGTAATGTACTTTTATTTCTTTTGAGACACTTTTACTTTACCTGAGTATTTCCATTTTTTCAATTGGCTTACTATATACTTCTGCCCCACTACAACGCTGAGGCAAATATATTACTTTTTACTCCACCATAATTGTTTGAAAACTTTAGTTGCTTTGTAGATTTAGATTATTATTAGCATACATTAACCAATTAAGCCGTATTTTAAACTTAGTCTATTAGCCAATATACAACCTTCACAACGCACTTGACAAATGACGTATAAACTTATGACGTACAGTATACCAGTACTTTTATACTTCAACTAAAGTACAATTTTGAATACAGGACCTTTACTCATTTCTACATTGTGGTATTATTGCTACGTTTACTTTACCACTTAAACCCTTAGTGAAATGGACCAGCGTTACAACTGTACTTGTTATGGTTCACTCTTCCAAATCTCTTTGCCAAAAGTAGCAGATCTATGTGAGCTTGTAGATCTGCTACTTTTGGCTAACGTTCCCCCCCCAGAATAATGGATGTTGGGGTTCAAGTGGTTAAGTAGAAAAAAACACAACACTGCTCCTCTTGGTCTGTCCGGTTGCATTGGAACAAATCAGCCATCGCCGGCTGGGGGAATCTGTTCTGGAGATTGGACTTAACAGGAAGACAAGAGAGAATTGGATGGAGGAAGGAGGCAGAGAGATAGGAGAGGGAGATAGATACGTGTGTGTGTGTGTGTGTGTGTGTGTGTGTGTGTGTGTGTGTGTGTGTGTGTGTGTGTGTGTGTGTGTGTGTGTGTGTGTGTGTGTGTGTGTGTGTGTGAGGGGGGTAGAGGCTGCCTGGAGGACGGAGGGAGAGAGAGAGACAGACAGACCCACAGGCAGTGGCGGACAGTAACTAAGTACATTTACTTGAGTACTGTACTTAAGTACGTGACACATGGGGGCGCCCGCTGGCCTAACGGTCCAGGCGCATAATAGGCTCTAACGCTCCCGACGACCTTTGCTGCGTGTCACTCCCCGTCTCTCTCTCTCCCTGTTTCCTGTCTATCAACACTAATGCTATCAATAAAGGCAGACATTTTTAAAAAGTACTTGACACATCACTTCTCACTACGCTACATTTCAAATAGAAATACTGTACTTTTGAGTCGACTACATTTCTAGGATGGGTCTGTGGGGACCCAAACTTACAGAAATATATTTTGAATGAACCACTGCACGGGTGGCGCAGTGAAGTGCCTGGCCACCACCGCGGAGGTTGTGGGTTCGAATCCACCGCAGTGCATCTGGCTTTATCGAGCGTCTCTACGAACACAATTGGCCCGTGTTCGGGCGAGGGAAGCCGGGCAGGGAGGGTGATATCATTGGACGTTGTAATCCTACGGGCTGGGGGGCGACACCTGTCAGCAGGGAGTGTTGGGGCGGGAGGAGTAGGACGAAGGCTCTACGTCCTCCCGGCGGGGGCTCCTCACTGGCAGGTAAGTCAGTAGGATACAACAGCAGTGACGACACACAAATGTGTATGGGGAGGAAGTAATTGGCATAAGGACTAATAGGGAAAAGGGGGTAAAAAGCACAAATAAAATGTGAATGAACGTTCTAAATTTCGATACAGCAATGCATTGGATATTATAAAAAAGAAAATGTACTTCGTAATTTGAATACGTGAGTATTTACGTGAGTATGTACGTGACTTTGTCCACCACTGCCCACAGGGAGGGAGTGAAGCAGTGCAATGGAAAAAAGAAGAGAGAAAGAAAGAGACTGAGAGGCAGGCAGGCAGGCAGAGGGAAAAGACAGGGGAGGAGGAGGAGGGGTAGATGGATGCGTACGGTTACGTGAGGAAAGACAGAGAGAGGGAGAGAGGGTGATGAAGGACAAGGGGGCTGGGAAAAAAAAGGAAGGACAGACAGACAGAGAGTGGGTACGTGAGGAGAGACAGGAAGAGAGAGAGAGCGGAGATAATACTGTGTGTGTGTGTGTGTGTGTGTGTGTGTGTGTGTGTGTGTGTGTGTGTGTGTGTGTGTGTGTGTGTGTGTGTGTGTGTGTGTGTGTGTGTGTGTGCTTGGCAGTGGGGACCCAGAGGTGCGTTGTCAGCGGTTTGTGGTGGGACGTGTCTAAGAAGGCCTCCAGGTGGCAGGTGGATATGCCCTAGTTTGAGGAGCTGTGCCTCTGTCCTCCAGCACTCCAACACACACGCACGCACGCACACACACGCACGCACGCACGCACCCACGCGTGCACACACACACACACACACACACACACACACACACACACACACACACACACACACACACACACACACACACACACACACACACACACACACACACACACACACACACTCACAGAAACATACAGGCATACACGTGTGGTCACGCACACATTGGCACAGACACACAGAAAGCATCACACCATTATTTCTCTCTCTCTCCCTATCTCCCACTCTCTCCCTTTCTCTCTCCCTATCCCTCTCCCCCCCCTCCCCTCTCTCTCCCAGAAAGATTATTTAACACCACAAGAAAGTCCCCGAGGTGCCACCTTAGCCGTGGCCCATGCGTACGCGTAGATAACAGTGCAGGGCTCCTGTTCTCTACTTACAGTTAGTGTTAATGGTTTTTAACCTAACTATCACCCGACCTATCCAAAATGATTTATAATTACTCTTACTTGCTATGCAGAATAACCGTGTGTTTCTTCTCAAAAAGCAGCAAGCACTTCAAACATTAGTTGGAAACTCCACGCTGTTATACTTTTTAAAACCTCTTTAAACTTTGCTATTCTGGCTCGGACAAATATCATCTTATCTTCAATGAGGCGCAGAGATGGATGTGCTTTTACCTGTGCGTGATGGGTTTACCAGTAAATTAGATTTTCCTCTAACAAAAATGCCAATCTGCACCTAGGCCCCACCAACAAACTGGGACTTGAAAACAAATCGATGCCTTCAAAGTCAAAAAATCGACCCACCACAAAAAAGTCCTTTCCAATTTAAAATATTATTTTGATACAGAGAGAAAAAAGAGAAAAACAGATAGATAAAAAAATAAAATAAACGTGCTTGAATTATCATCTGACAGTCCGTGCTACATCTGAGTTTGATTTTTTTAGCTAGTGAAAGCAAGCTATCAGTATTTAGTGGTCAAAATTGAATCCAAACCATTGTTGGCCAAACAAAAGCTGCATATCCACAATACAAAACTATTGATCAGTCTCGCATTTTCCAGAGTGTGCGTGCGTGCTCTGTGCCAGTGTTGATGTTGTTCAGTGTTTGCCTCAAGTGTTTTCCAGTATTTGTGCAGTTCTATACATAAGCATGCACTTAAAAGTCCCCTTTCCAAATGCATGTGAAGTATAATCTTCCCCCCAAAAGTACCTGTATCTTTGTCATCATTTGGTATGCCCAGGTTTTATAAATACTAGACCATGCAAGTCCAGAACGATGTATGTTGGGAATTCATGCCCCACCAGGCTACGCAATACCCATTGCCAGTAAATCCAAACATCTAAACATCCTGTTTGGATGTTTGAGAACATCTAAACAGAAACACGGAAAGCGACAAACACCAAATGCGCCACGGCAAAAACAACTGAGCCAGTCACTTCCTCATTGACCAATGCATGTCTTTAGTGACGCTCTGATTGGCGCTCGACCTGTGACATCACACTCCGTCTGAGTCGTGTGGCCCGTGTCAAACCTAGATCCAGCGAGTAATATGGCAAAAGACCAGATTTAGATGTAGGACACTATATAAATGCTTTGGAGACGTGCACAACACAAGAAACTATACCAAAATGTGGACAGGTAAGCTTCAAATGGACATTAACCTGGTCTTTAAGTACACAAACGTGTAGGCTACAGTATGTGTGCGTAAAGTCAAACTGTATCTCTTAACGGAGTGTGCCGTTGTCAGGTGGTGACACCTTGTGAAGCAGGGCTGAAGGCGAGTGTCAGGCCAGCCTCTCTGACACCATGACGCAAAGCACGCCATGTCTGCCAGCCTCGCCACGCTCCAGGCTCCAAACAAAATCGTTGAACCGTGTCCCCCAGGGGTCTATACCAGGCCCCCTTCTTCCACCGCCCCCCCTCTACACCTAATCTCTTCACCAAAAATAGCCAATCTACAAGCTCACAACACGGCGCAACGCGTGCACAGAGCTTGTAGATCGGCTATTTCCACGGAATGTTTGCCAATTACGACATGCCCAGAAATAAGGGACACTATGGGTTACATTGTGGTTACATTAAAACTCAACTGTTTATCACACTTGATTGATTTGGAGAAAAACAATATTCAATAGAAGTAGAATACTGCATAGAATTCCCTTTAGTCAAGATAATGTACTCGGATACATCAGCAGCTGCATGAGACAAGATGAGACGGGCGTGAGCATAATGGGATGAATCCAGTACAAGGAGAAACCTTGTACTATAATATGCCCGCTTCATATCTCTCCCCCCCCCACCCCTCCGCCACCTCCACCCCCCCCTCCCCCCCCACACACACACCTCCTCCACGCACCCCCTCCGTCGGCGGGGCCGTCCATTCGTCTCGATCGGCGGTGTCACTTGCCGTCATCAATTACCCATTAGACAGTGTAATATTCGCCCAATATTGCCGCCGTGTGACTGGGAGATTTTACAGTGATCAAAACCGACAAATCTGATTTAAAGAGCAGGCATAAATAAGGAGCTCGCGCCCTCCCCAATCGCCCTGCTGAATAATGGATGGCTGTTTTGTAATCATTTTCCAATATCACACCACTTTCTCCTAGTACCGGCCCGAGCACGGCAGCGATTACTTTTTACTTCCACCACCTTTTTTTCCTTCCCCCCCTCCCTCCTTTCGTCTTTCTTTCTTTCCCTCCTCCTGTCGTTCTTTCCCTCTGAAATGACATGGAGATAAGGCATACCGTGAGATTCAGAAGTCACCGGAGATGAGACGTTTAAAAAAAGAAACGGCGAGGACGCGAGGATTAACATTTCTGAGAGATTGCTCAAGATTCTCTCTCTCTTGACTTCGCATGAAAGACCTTACTCGCAAAAGGTGTGCGTAGGTGGGTTAGTTGGGGGGGCAGCACATAAAAACAACAACAACATTACCAGAGGTAAGGCTTGGAGGGGGTAAGTTGACACAAATGCCTGTGTTCTTCCCTAAATTGCTAATGTGGTTAACTCCCACAAGCTAACTGTATAGGTCACACTAAAATGTAGCGCCCATGCTAATTGTAATCGCATGACAACAACACATGCAGGTCTTAAGGTCACAGCTTTGATGATATCATAACCGGGTTTTCTGAACGCTTGCTCCTACACTCTTTGTAATATTCTTCAAGGCGCAGTAGTGGTGCCTCTAATGGGAAAAGGCCAAACCAGGTTATGAAAATCCTTATTTACAGCTAGCTGCCTGGCTGTGTGAAATAGGTCACAGCAGCTACTGAAATGGAACAGCCCCGGCTTGCGCCGTTTAATACTGTGCTATTGAATGTGTGCCATCTCACAATGGCACTGATGGGAAAGACGCAAAAAAGGCAACGTTTCTCCACTCGTTACTGGTTACAGCGCCTCGACTCCGCCATTGAAAATGGGTCCCATGGATGCGGCAAAGTTCAACTTATTTATTTATTTTCCTGGGGAACACAACAAAGAGAGACTGCACCAGCTCCCAGTAGCCACAAACCCCAGTGTTAAGGCGCTTCACCGGTGAAGTTACTCTCTATTCTGCATTCTGTTCCCCAAAGGGCAGAGCAGATAACCCCTTTACCCTGAATAGGGAGTGCCATCCAAACCAAAACCGTGCGGAAACCGCTAAACAGGAATTGATAATCTGAACTAGAAAATGTGCTCCTCGGAGCACAAGTCTCCGCCAGGCGAGGTGGTAAAAGAAAGTACTGTTCCTGATTGATCCTGTCTTACCTATTTATATTACATATTGTGATGTCACGTGAAGCTTGACCAATGTTGGGTGTTCACAGACGGACGGACACACACACGGACGGACAGAGGGTAAAACATACTCTCCACCATGCCTTCGGCCTGGCGGAGACAACGAGCAACAGGTCAGACGGACTAACATGACGCTGCCACTCACCTATACAGTAGCATATAGCGTTTCATGCTCATCCTCTCACAAGGTTGCAACTTATACAGTATAGCTGTGACAATGACATGGCATGTGGCTGGGGGAAAGAGACGGGGGGCCATCACTGCAGGTGAGAGAGTGTTGTCCCCTTGGGTGATGGATGCCTGTGGGAGCCTGTTATGCCACAAGGTGAAAGTGTCCATTAATCAGCTCCACTTCCTTCTGCGGCCCTGGCTTTCCCATTACCCACGCTGCTCCAAGCAGCCTGATTGGTTTTTAATTGGCCTGCCCGCCAGGAGATAGATCATGTTTTCCCCCAAGAAAGGCACGGAGGTGTGCGCGGGGGGTGCCCCCTCCATCTCGGAGGACAGCAGTGTGGAAGGCGCGGGGATGCCCACGATGTTTGCATTTCTCTCTCAGCACCTAGACTAATAACCCCCCCCCCCCCCCCCCCCCCCCTTAATGTCCAGGTAACAAAATGTGGCGACATCGGCAGGCGGCATATCGTCGCTGTCGGGCTCTTATCTCCATATTTTAACTTTTTGTGTTTTTTCGTAAATTAATGCCCTACTTGATCATACTACAGCGTCTCACAAAAGCATCAAAAGTAGCTGATCTACCAGCTCGAAACGCGGCGTGAAGCGACGCGTTTCGAGCTTGTCGATCTGCTACTTTTGCTATTTTTGAATTTGATTCCTGAAAAGTAACAGTTTTGGACATGACGTTTCCACCCGACAGAGACAATATCACAGAACTTGACTTTAAGGTTTGCGTTAACCACATGAACCCTATAGCGTCCTCTTTCTGGGGCAAGCATTCTGTGAAAAGATCTACAAGCTCTATCTCGCGATGCGAGATTTGGTGTAGAGGGAAGAAAGAAGTGGACCAAGTATCCAGCCCTGGTGGACCCCAATCAACAATGTATATAGGGTTTAAATGGCAAAGGTTGCCTTATGAGTAAGAGCTGAGTGGCATGGGTATGGGTGTGAAGGGCATGAGAGGAGCTAGATCTCCCATTGACTAGACATCAGTATTGACATTATGTCTGGCTCCGCGGATCAATCCCCTCACACTCCCAGCCCAGCCGCGTCATTGAGATTGATTGGGAGAACGCATCGATTCTCGACGGTATCTTATCGCGGGGTTCACGAGTGTACATGCCCACAATTCAAGGCCAGACTTATAATTCCTGCCTTTGTGTGCAAGTTCGGAAATAAAAATTAACTACACACAAATAAAACTGATGGGGGCAAGCGTTTAAATTAATCCCGGGCCCGCAGCCTATAATCGATCGACCGCTGTTCTATGAATCACAGCGAGCCCGTACGCGGGGCAGACATCCTCCACTGTGCCGGGGCGAATGTACTGCGGGGGCCGATATTTCTGTGTGCGTCACATCAAGCCCCGTGTCAAGGGCAGATTCCGCGAGGAGGGTATAGCCTGTAAGCCTGTTTAGCTGTCACCGTGGGGAGCGAGTGTGATGATCCACTCCTGTGCTAGGGAGATAGGCTCCTGGGTGTAGCTGGCGTTAGCATGCAGCTCACAGTGTTAGCATGCTCTTTACAGGGAAGAGCACAAGAGGCTATACAGTCAGGTGCTTGTCCTGGGAATCTGGTCACAGCTTTTGGTTATGAACAATGTTTCCCTCATAATCGCGTCACAGCAGAGGCAGCCTGCATCTTGAAAATTGCCCCTCGCAGCAAGAAACTTTTTTTTTTAAATGATTTTGAAAAGTAATCATCTGTTTTAGGCCTATTTCTCCCCTGAGAAGAGTATTCTAGTACCTTTAACCAACTGGAGTGAAATTGAAAACAATCTGACCATGTCAGGTACTAGAATCCAATTTTAGAATACAGTATATATATATATATATATATATATATATATATATATATATATATATATATATATATATATATATATATATGGTCACAGCTTTATATATATATATAGTTTAGGAATACCATTGAAATGTTTTGTGGTTTTTCAAATGATATGTCACAATATATTACCATGTGCACACAGGCCAACAGTAGCGAACCCGGAGCTACAAGCAGCTTGCACAGATGACTTAGCACGAATGCAGAGTCATGCTGTAGCCAATGGCTCAAACATGCTAACGTAGCGTGTGGCTGCGTGACCCAGCTATTCAACGCAGGGGCTAATATTAGCGTGCCGTGTGGCTGCATGCCCCCCCCTCCCCTCCCCTCCCCTCCAGTTGCACGCTGGGGGAATTCCCAGGAGGCCTTTCGCTGCTCATTCATTAAGCTGGGGCAGGGATGAGGGACATAACAGTACATCTCCCACGCAAAAGCCTTGGTGAGGAGACGTCTGCCCACAAGCCATTATAGCCTGAGACCGCGGTCGTTACATATCGTCGCTGTCGGGCAGAAACCTCCTATCTCCATATTCTAACTTTTTGTGTGCTTTTTTTCCCGTAAATTAATGCCCTACTTGATCATACTACAGCGTCACACAGAAGCATCAAAAGTAGCAGATCTGCAAGCTCGAAAGTTGGTATGGTATGGTATGGTTTTGAGTTTGTAGATCTGCTACTTTTGCTACTTTTGAATTTGGATCTTGAAAAGTAACAGTTTTGTACATATGAGGTTTCCACCCGACAGAGACGATATACAACTTGAAAGTCAGACGACCACAGACATGCTCTTTAAAAAACTTTTCATAATGTTTTGTTTGCGTGTTGACGGAAACGAGACAAATACGGGGAAAAAGCATGACAATTTAACCCTTTCCAATCACCATGTCTGTTCGACAAGGTGATTAGACTGAAAGTCGCTGTGGAATAAATGTCACTGTATTCCTTCATTTTCTGGACTGTTATAAACATTAAACAAAGTGCAACCTTTGCGTGGTTATAACTGCTCCCTACTAAATTCCAGTGGTAGAAGAAGTACTCAGGTTTGTTTTATTTAAGTAAAAGTAGCAGTACCACAATTTAGAAGTGCTCTGTCACGAGTAAAAAGGCCTGTGTTCAGGCTTCAGGCTGTGTTCAGGTTCTACTTGAGTGAAAGTACAAAGGTCTTGACATTAATGTATGTTTTGTAATAATAATCTAAATCTACAAAGTAACCAGTAACGAAAGTGTTCAAATAATTGTAGTGAGCAAAAAGTACAATATTTGCCTCTGAGATGTAGTGGGGTAGAAGTATAAAGTATCGAAATACATATACTTTTCGTAGTAAACATAGTGAACAAGTGAAAGCACCTCAAAATTGTACTTGAGGTACAAAACCACAGCATTCCGTATTGTGGGGAAAGCTTTTGCGTTGTAAGCTTGTCGATCGGCTATTTTCAGCAAAGCTTTCCCCACAATAACAGAAAACAGACAGGACACTAGCATAGCGCCCTGAGGGACTCCACACAAACATAAGCGGTTTAAGTGTTACAGTACTTGAGTAAAATGTACACAGTTCCTTTCCCCCCAACTGCTAAACACAGTGACAGTGGCTGTGTCTGTGTCACAGTGTAGCTGTACAGTGACCTAAAGTAATACACTAGTCTGCACCAATACAGTCATCATCATGACCAAACATCATATATTCATAAATCCCATCAACAACCAATTTCCTACTCAGCTTTGGTTGGAGTGTTGTGATTACAAGAGGTTGCAGAGGTCTTTCACTCTCAGAGAGAGAGAGAGAGACAGAGAGAGAGGAGGAGGAGTGTGTGCATGCGCGTGCGGGCGTGTGTGTGTGTGTGTGTGTGTGTGTGTGTGTGTGTGTGTGTGTGTGTGTGTGTGTGTGTGTGCGTGTGTGTGTGTGTGGGGTGTTCTCGTGATGTTGGGTAGCATGCTATCCCTCTATAATTTAATCACATTCGGCTGTCTCCCTGTCCTCAGCTCGCACAGCAAAGCACATCAGTCGCTGTGGTGGCACAAACACAAACACACACACACACACACACACACACACACACACACACACACACACACACACACACACACACACACACACACACACACACACACACACACACACACACACACAGTCTCTCTTAGCACAGCAACATTCTGGTGTCCTGAAAGGCATGACATCTCCCTTCCTCCAGTCCTGGGCTAACGTCCCATGCAGGGGAAAACGTCAGCCCAGTCACCCGGCATGCCCTGCTGGCCGTCCCCTGTACACAGAAAATCCCTGAGTGTTTATTTAATTTGAACGGTAATAATATATAAGTCAAGAGTTAAGACACTCTCAGGGGCCTTTGCCACGTCTGTCAACACAACCCTATATAATATGACATGATGAAGTGATGTTTGACTTAAAGCAAAAAGGGTTACCAGTCCTGTGGTGTAAACACGCGAATAATATTTTGGGGTTCAAATTTCAATGCGAGGTGCAAAGAGTAACGGAGAAGGAGGCTCATGATTGCAGCTTGTGTCAGTACTCAGTACCCCTCTCTGTCTCATAATCATTTCATGGTAATACTATATAAGAGCCGATATTATACGGAATCAATACAAGCGATGACTTCCAGATAGCAGAGTGAAAAGCACTGTGTGTGGGAGGGTGGTGTAAAATAAACCTTTGTGGATCTTTTTCTAAATCCCAACTCAGAACCACTTTTGAAGAATATTGACCTTCGTTCGACGGCCGCGTGGTTTTTCCTTCCTGGCAGGGGGGATATGGTCGCTGTCGGTGGGAACCTTGTATCTCCAAAAACTTGAAAATAGTGAAATAGTGAAAATAGCAGATCTACAATGTGAGCTTGTAGATCGTCTATTTTCGCTACTTTAGCCTGACACCCTTGTGCGACGGCATTAAGGGATGAAAAAAACATGACAAAGTTGAAACGTAGAGATACAAGGTTTCTGCCCAACAGTGACGATATGATGTTGTCTTTACACAGATATCACCACGTTGCCAGATGTCATGAAACGTCTCCATTGTTTTCCGCAGACGCCGGAAACATTCATTCTGACATATTTTTGGTTGAGGGAAAAGTAGACAGAAGTCGCCCGTTGCTGTTATCAGAGTTTTGTTTTGTCCTGACACCGGGGAACATGTTGCAGCGCATCTGTCTTCTGCTGCAAGTGCATACGCCACCCACGGGAGCACACGCATGCACGCGCACACATACACACACACACACACACACACACACACACACACACACACACACACACACACACACACACACACACACACACACACACACACACACACACACACACACACACACACACACACACACACACACACACACACGATAAATCAAACTGCATGTTTTGTTTTTTAAGACAAACGAGAAGAATGTGTGGAGGATGTTGGCTAATTCACCCCAAAGGGACAAGACAGTGTGTACTGTATGTGTGTTTATGCAGGTGCGTGTGTGTGTGTGTGTGTGTGTGTGCGAGCGTGTGCGTGCGTGTGCCTGTGAATGCTCAAGTGTGTCATTTGCGAATTTATTCTGTGTGTGTATTCATGTGTGTGTTTCTGTATGCACAAAATCTCAACCAGACCTTGCTTTAATTGGAGTTGGGCAAACACCACTCTTCTGCAACTTCTCGCTTCCCCTTTCTCAATATCTTCTACCGTCTCCCTATTCCCTACTGCTCCTAATTGTTTTCTGGCAGGCAGAGAGTGAACCGTCTACTCCTGGATGCCAAGTTTATCTTGTTACCTTACACATTCGAGAGTGACAGCAAATCTCACACCTCACATAATGCGAGAGACTGCACCGAAATTCTCCATGGTTCATTTCATGGCAACAAAAAAAACAACACAAATATATCTTACATTGTGAAAATACATAACACTGCATGTAATAAGTGCAGCTTAATACTTGTTATAAATGTCACTACAGATACCAAAAAATATATAATTCAGATTGTGAAAAGTGAATTAAGATTATCCACCGATAATTCTTTGGAAGCATGCCCTGTTTTCTAATACGGTAGAGGTTTTGTTTTGCAGCATCCCGCATTGAAAGAGAGAAAGTCACTGAGCCAACAAACTTTTTTTAATAGAGTGACAATTCCGAATGCATGCTGCCACAGTACCTCTATGAGGTAAGAACTCCATGATCCATATCAGACCAAACAGTATTCACAATGCACAAAAACATCACGATTATCTGTCAGGACATTCAGCAACGAAAAGCAACCCAGAACAATGCTTGGTCCTGACACTCATACATGACAATTTCAGCAAGCAGCCTGTGGTGCAATAATAAACTACAGATACTGTACAACAATAACAATACGTTACATCAAGCAACAATACCCAGCCAAACAAAGTACCGCGTAAGGCTGCTCCTTCAACTGAGACAAGTCACTGCACTGATGCGAAACCCACCAAAACAAAACCAAAAAAGCATCTGTATTCTTTGTTATTTGGGCAATATCTAACATCAGAATCGTTTCTGTAATTGCCACAAATATCCATTCGATAAACTTAGGACAAAGAACTCTTTCGTCTGCTTCACGATGCAACCTGCAGACCACACTTTACCGATAACATAGCTTTCTTTTGTCACGGTTCGGCAATTACAATTAATATCTAGCTTTCTTTTTGCAACGAGAGCACAAGACAATCGACACCGCAGAGAAATGTATGTTACATACCAAATCGCAACTGCAGTCTTCTCACAAACTTTTTTTTCCTCCAGCACTCCAGAATGTCCTTCCTGTTTTTCTTCACAGATTTCTTTTTGTTCTCTCTCCCTCTCTCTCTCTCTCTCTCTCCCACACACACACAAACACAACACGCACACTCACTCTATCCCAATTCACTCGCTGTGTCTCACTGCAAAGTTATGCTCTCCTCCTGCATGCAAATCATTTTTACGACTTGTGAGAGATGACCGGGAATGAGGGAAGGAGGGAGAGAGGCGAAGGAAGGAAGAGAGGAAGGCAGAGGGGTGGAGGAGAGGAGATAATGGTTGGAGGCAGGCGACCAATGGGCCCGGAGCCTAATGGAAAAAGGGAATCAGGACACACCAATGAGGCGCAGCCGAGAGAGGCAGAGAGAGAGAGAGAGAGAGAGAGAGAGAGAGAGAGAGAGAGAGATACTGAGAGGCGGAGTGAGAGAGCAGAACGCAGGCAAGGGAAGCAGGGATGGCGAGAGCACACAGCCTAGGAGAGAGACAACGCAACGCAGACAGAGAAAGAGGGAGGGAGAAAGCAGAGAGCGACAGAGAGAGAGAGAGAGAGAGGGGGGGGGTGGAGGGAGGGAGGGAGGAGAGAGAGAGAGAGGGAGGGAGGAGAGAGCTGCATACAGCGGATGTGCACGGTAGGTGGAGAGAGAAGCTAGCATCCCTAGCAAGATGGGGAGACTGCGGAGAGGAGAGAGAAAGAAAGCGAG
>NC_137621.1:39740030-39742530 GCF_963280865.1 Gymnoscopelus braueri | reverse complement strand
TCTCTAAATTAATGTTTATTTACTGAATTGTCGAAGACGAATATTATGAGATGCGTTGTTTGTATTGGAATTCCCCTGGTCGTGTGTGTGTCTGAAAGTCAAACTTGAGACGTGGTTGAAAAACAAGTCCTCTCCTACTCAGGGATGCAGCGGCTGTTTTCAAGAACGGTCTTGTTGTCTGTGGCGACGCGTTGTTAGCTTGTAGATTAGTTCTTCTTGGCAAGCTTACACTGTCGTACTATCGAGTAGCCTATAAATTAGGGCTGTAGTTCAGCTGCCTCAATGAGCTTCCTTCCAGCCACTCCGCTGAGACTGAAGGAGACAGTGCTGCTGGACAGCTCCTGGTGCTGAATGACAGGACAGTGCTGCTGGACAGCTCCTGGTGCTGAATGATAGACAGATTGGTGTACAGCAAGGGCTCGCAAACCTTTCAGGCCGCGACTCCCCAAAATAATCATATTTGAACTCAGGACCCCCCAAAAATAATCATATTTGAACTGGGGACCCCCCCCCCCCAAAAAAAAATATCATATTTGAACTGGGGACCCCCACCCTGACAAGCACATGGAATTGTAGGCATTACATTTAGTTTGACTCGGTAACTGTAATATTGTAATATTTGACAATTTGGCCAATTTGGTATTAAAAAAGTCTTACAAGTCATTAAATTGTAACTTTAGAAATGCAGAGATACCCTATATACACGTATACTGTATGTTGGTTTGTTTACTGTTGAGTGAGAAAACAATGTTGCACATTAAGCTAATCATCTGGGGCCAAATAAGCATTTGGCCGAGGACCACCATCTGAAAATATTTTGTGACAGGGATCCCCATACAAGATTTGTTGTTTTGATTTGTTTGATTTTGTTTTGGTCTATATTTTTGAATAGCCATTCTACAAGCTTATAATGCTTTGCATCGCAACATGTTGTAGATAGGCCATTTTTAAATAGTCATGTATAGTATGATATAGGGTTAAAGTGGTTAAACTTATTTTGATGCTATAGGCCAGTTGTTCTCATTTGAAAATAGCCCATGATCTACACACTCACAACGTGTTGTGAGCTTGTAGATTGCTATTTTAAAAAATAATCTTGCATTTTTTTTAAACAAATATTTGGAATATTTTTGAAACACACATTTTTAACAACACAAATCTAGTATGGGGTTAGCTAACAAATTTAGCTGGAACCCCCTGAAGGACCCCTGGAGGTCCACAGACCCCGCTTCACACCTACCATAGCCGATCAACAAGGCCACAAACATCAATGATGGAGAGATGGTGAGAGAGAGAGAGAGACACACACACACACACACACACACACACACACACACACACACACACACACACACACACACACACACACGTCACACACACACACACACACACACACACACACACACACACACACACACACACACACACACACACACACACACACACACACACATACAGAAAGACACACTCACAGAGAGAGAGAGAGAGAGAGAGAGAGAGAGAGAGAGAGAGAGAGAGAGAGAGAGAGAGAGAGAGACACACACACACACACACACACACACACACACACACACACACACACACACACACACACACACACACACACACACACACAGAGAGAGAGAGAGAGAGAGAGAGAGAGAGAGAGAGAGAGAGAGAGAGGAGGACCAGCGGAAATGGACAGAAGTAGCGTGAGACAGATATCCACACAGGAGACAGAGGGAATAGAGAACTGTCGCATGTGTATAAGCAGGGAAAGTGAGGTGACATAAATCTATCCCAGCAGCAGCCTAGCAGTAATCCCGCCAAAATGTGTTTTAATTGATGTATCAAAATAGTCGATTTCCAAATGAATTCTTATAAATTAATCTCACAAAACTGTCAATTCTCAAAATGATAGTCTTGTCAACCGTTCTGTTGACTCATGTTAAGAGAAAACATGTTGACTGCCTAAGAAATGCTTCTTTTTAGCGAAGGTTTATATGGTGGATATTAAACATGAAATTACAGTAAGCAACAATACACGTTTCAAGAACCGCCTCTATTCTTCCTTGTGTGTTGTTGTTGTTATAGCGTGGTGGTAAAAGTACTAAATTTTTTTACTTAAGTAAAAGTATCAATACTGCAATGTTGAAATACTCTGTTACATGTAAAAGTCCAGAATTCATAATTTACTTGAGTAAAAGTACACAAGTATTGGTATCAAATGTACTTAAAGTACCAAAAGTAAAAGTACTCATTATGCATAATATCCCATTTCACAGGTTTCAAATGTATAAAATGTTAAAAAAAAATAATAATAATTAAATAGCCGATCTAAAAGCTCATTGTGAGCTTGTAGATCTGTTTAGGGCTGAAGTGGTTAATATGCTTCGTAATAATAATCAAAGTCTAAAGTAGCTAACTAAAGTTTTCAAATCATTGTAGTGGAGTAAAAGTACAATATTTGCCTCTGAGATGTAGTGGAGTAGCGTAGGAGTAAAACTACAGAACAATTGGA
>NC_137621.1:39732530-39735030 GCF_963280865.1 Gymnoscopelus braueri | reverse complement strand
TCAAATGCAATTTCTCCAGGTTCCACCACATCAATTAGGTTCAGTACTGAGCCAATTCTCCAGAATCAAGGAAACCTTGTCATGTTGTTGGGAGAACTAGGTTCATATATCTGTAGAAGTATTACATACAAGGTCATTACATTTATTTTATGTATGTCCAAATGAAGCTCGGCAATTGACATTGAAATCAAAGCATTAATCACAAGTAAGACGCGCGAATGCGGGAAGCGAACGTAGCTCGAAAATAACAATAAGAAGAATCGAAAGGAATGAGCAATTGTAGAGAAGTGGGTGGTACAGTTTTTGTCTTTTTTAAATTGTTATGTTTTTTTTTTTTTTTTGTAAATGTGTTTTGTCTTTGTAGTTTTAGTACAGTCAAACACTTAGTCTAAAAAGGACTTGCGGTCTTCTTTCCATTGTGGTCCTAGGTGTCCAATTCATCAACATATAAAATATCACCAAAAAATATATATATCATCACTACATAATAAAAAACACTTTATGTAGGCCTACAACGTAGAAAAGAAAGGGGAAGGGGGGGGGGTGCCTGTCTAATGGAGAAGTGATGACTTGTTGCTGTTGATGTTCAATGTTGCTTCAGCAGCAGGGGTCTTCAACACGGGGTCCGGGGCCCGAAGGGGGTCCTCAGAGTTACTACAGGGGGTCCACAAAATCTCTTTTTGTATTTTTTACACTAACCCCATGCAGCATCCCTATTCTGGGGGTGAACATTCACCGAAAATAGCCGATCCACAAGCTGACCACGCATCCTGCTGCATATATGTGACTGAGTACAATGGTTTATGCCGCAAGTGAGCATTTTTCATTTTTCATTTTGAAGAAGATGTGCTCATTTGAATCTGGTTATCTATAATAGTGCAGGGGACTTCTGTCCTCTACATTAGAAGAGTTAGGACGTCACATCCTAGTACAGCCCAAATACCTATACTCAGCATGGGCCTCAGTGGCACACCTTGCTAATCACTTGCCTCCAAAACCATTGCCACTGGGAGTCTGGGTTCGACCCCCGCTTAGGACAATATTTTTTCAAACAACCGCGGACTCTTTTTTTCGCCGATAAAGTATAGTTTTGGACCATGACGGAGGCGCGCCGACTCAGCAGACCTTGAGGCCGAGGAATCGCGCCCGAGCGCCTCCAGGCACGAGTGCCCGCGACGACCGGCCGATGGCCTGCTAGTCGACTAAGCGCCGTCCGAGTTATGTACCAATAGGCACAGAATCGTAAATGATGTTGTGGGGACTGCGTTTGCCCCAACTGCCACTCAGTGCACTAACATAGCTCACGTCGCCAGGCTCTCTCCCCACCCGCCACCCGCCCCCTTGCGCTTAAACTACATGCAAAAAGGCTGTTCGCCTCTCAGCTCCAGGTAATGGGCGTGAACAATGGGTAATTTATTCAGCCTAGCCACTCCTCTAATCACTCCCTCATGCTGTTCACTCTATTTAGTGCCAGGGACCCCCATAGAGGATCTGTGTTGTAAAAAATAGGCATATTAAGTCATCATCATCATAATAGATTTAATAAAAAAATATTTGAAAATATCAGATATACAAGCTCACAATGCATGCTTGTAGATCGGCAATTTTTGGTGAAGAAGTTTGGCATAGAGGCAAAAAAAACACTAAGTACAGAGCCAAATGACAAGTTTACTAAGTCATATGTGGTTAAATGTCTGGAAAATACACAACATCAACATGAATCCAAAATATGAAAAAGCGTGTAAATAAACCAAATAAACAAAGAAAAACATTGATTTGAAGAACACTGATGATAGAGCGGTCAAACAAGTCTATGAAGCTATGAAAAAGTTGGAATCTGCAACACATATACAATGTAGTTGGGGGGGTCCCTGCTTCATCTCTCTCTCTCAGCTAAGGGGTCCGGACTCCTCAGCCTGAAAAAAGTTGAAGACCCCTGCCCGAGAGTAGGTTGAAGCAACATTGTGCATCAACAGCAACACGTCAGCACTTCTCCATTAGACAGGCACCCCCCCTTCCCCTTTTTTTCCTATGTTGTACATAAAGTGTTTTTTATTATGTAGTGATGATATACATTTTTTTTGGTGCTATTTGATATGTTGATGAATTGGACACCTATAGGACTACAATGGAAAGAAGACCGCAAGTCCTTTTTAGACTATGTGTTTGACTGTACTCGTGCTGTTATTACATTTCTGTCTAAAAGAATACTCAATCAATGAAAAACTAAACAAAGTTGTGCCTCGCGTTAATGATTAATGCTTTGATTTCAATGTCAATTGCAAACAATTTTCTTATCTCAACGTACATTTTTATATCTTATCCGAATAAGAAATGCAAATGTATATTGGCTAGACTAAGCACATGCTACCCCTGATATTATGGTAGAGTATAGGCTAATGGCTATAAACATGAATATTATTGGATTGCTCAATGATGATGGGTTTGCGTTAAAAAAATCTATTTGTGGATTTATTAGAGGCTAGCTGGCGTTGTGACT
>NC_137621.1:39720030-39725030 GCF_963280865.1 Gymnoscopelus braueri | reverse complement strand
CCATGCTTTTAGCCTGTTGTAGTTTTTCACCTGAAGTGGGAAAACAAACTTACTGTACACAATCAGCCTAGGGCGGGGGTCTTCAACGAGGGGTACAGGAGCCCCAGGGGGTCCTCAGAGTTACTCACAGGGGGGCCGCCAAATCTTTGTGTGATATATTTATTTTTACTTTAACCACTTGAACGCTAGCATCCCTTTTTGAGGAGAACTTTAGCCAAAAATAGCAGATCTACAAGCTCACAACGCCTCGCTCTCAGCTAGGGGGTCCTTGGTCTGAAAAACTTTGAAGACCCCTGCCTATAGTGTGTTGTTCCCCTTTAAGTGGTTAATCCGGATTCTGTGCTGCCCTCAGGTGGTCGTGGAGAGTATTCCACAGGTGACGTGGGGCCAAGCAGAATCCCCCCCCCCCCCACCCAAATTATCTGAGTACTTCTTCCACCACTGCCTGTATGTTCAGTGTAAATGCACAGGTGCAATAGGGTGAGACAGCACTTCATGACAACGACGACAGTCGTGTTATTGATCCCAGAGAAAAGAGAGGCTCATAATCCTCTTATCTCCAGGGGGCTCTTATCTCCATATTCTACGTTTTTGTGTTTTTTTCGTAAATTAATTATCGGCCTACTTGATCATACTACAGCGTCACACAAAAGCATCGAAAGTAGCAGATCCACAAGCTCGAAACCGCGTTTCGAGCTTGCGGATCTGCTACTTTCGATGCTTTTGAATTTGCATCCTGAAAAGTAACAGTTTCTGACATATGAGGTTTCCACCCGACAGAGACGATTACGTAACTTAATTTATTGGGGTGTTTGCTGTTCGTTGCCTGTTCTTAAGCAAAACTAATGCTGTCGGATCAAATCAGATGACCTAGACGGAAACCCGTTGAGGGGAGAGCCAAGAGCGTCCCAACGCTGCTGTGGAGTGCCTCAGGGAGATGTTGAGATAATCAGAAACGTTGACCTCGGGGCTCGCCAGTAGCTGACCAGAAAATGCCTCGTCCACATAATCACAACATCCCCCGGTTCGATTACAACTGGAGATCTGACTGGGGGCGTATTATGGAAGCATCATATCTTAAAGCTGCACTATGTTACTTTCCCCCTGGATTTGAATCTTGACCCTCAGGTCAAAATCTGCTGTCAGATCCTGTGTCTGGGTGAGGACATGACCTTTGACACTATCTAAATGTCTCAATAGAAGAGCAGAGAGACAAAACACAACCACCCCAATTGTGTCCGTTATATTGTATTAACATAACTCTACCATAAAGATTGGACAATTTTTTTTTTTTTACTATTTTGTATCATAGAAGCAATTCCTAACTAACTATAGGAATCCTAGTGCCTTTGACATCTAATTGCCTCACGTGTGAGTCTTCTGTCTTTCATGTCATGTCTGTGGACTGGGTATGCTACAAAAATAATTGCTATTTGGGATAAATAAAGTCGTCTGACTCGGAATCTCATCTCAGGAAATCCAAGATACTCAATCCGACGTCGACTGAAACTGACTTTCATGTCCCGTTACGTAACAACAAAGCCACTTCTTTCCATTTCGCACACGGCTGTTGATTAATCAAATAAACAAACTACAGAGCTAACGACGTCAGACTAGTTATCTTTCATTAAAAACAAAGGAACAACGACTCTGAGCTTACAACTTCAAGTGATGATGAATTAGAGGTGGTGGTGTTGTCTGAAACATTTGCCAGTTGTATCACAAACAGCAGTGTTGGCATATCAAGTACTGATGATGATCCAAAACTCTCAGTATGTGTGTGTGTGTGTGTGTGTGTGTGTGTGTGTGTGTGTGTGTGGTGTGTGTGTTGTGTGTGTGTGTGTGTGTGTGTGCGTGCGTGCGTGCGTGCGTGCGTGCGTGCGTGCGTGCGTGCGTGCGTGCGTGCGTGCGTTGCGTGTGCACGCGCATGGCGTCTGTGAGCCTTCCAACAATTAAGTGCCGCCTATTGACATTCCTTTCATTTCTAAAAGTTATAAAACTGCAGCCATTTATGCTGACTAGCCAGCCAAAGTTATCTAGTCGACGTTATTTTCCGGTTGAATGCAGCTGAAGTAGAACATGGCAGTTAGGACACCCACCAACAGTGTTATCCAAAAGTTAGGACTTTTTATTTGAATTTTGCCAAGTTTAGGATGCTTCTGTAATGCACTTTTGCTATCTAGAGTTAGGAAAGGAAATTGACTTAGTTCTGTTGTTCTGTAATGGGTATTTCCCTAAATTGGGTCCTACCTCAAATTACCATGGTTACTAACCGTTACAATTTCTGAGTTAGAGGCAGAAGTGGCCTGGTTTCCATACTCTACTGGTTAAACCATGAGGTCCCTATTCTGGCTCAAACATTCTGGATAAATAGCAGGGTTTACAAGCTCACAATCCGTCCCCATGTGACATGGTTATATTCGGTGAAGATGTTTGTTGTAGAAGGAAAAAAGGAGGGGGCCTAGTATAGACCCCGTTAGGACTCCGGTCAATGAAGTATATAGGTATATAGGTAAGTGTTTAACTTCGAGCACACATATAAACCCCTGGCCTTAGATGGTTGGTCTGGATCAGATATTCCAGAAGTATGGTCCAACATATTGTATCGATGACCTCCAGAAAACCTGATCAACAGCAAATACATTATAATTTTACACATAGAGTGTATGATGCCCAGGAAAGTTATTGCTGATCCCATCTGTTACACTGGTTCTAATGTTCTGTTCAACCTGGGCTTGACACCGATCAAAAAGCGAAACGCTATTGCTGGGCTTACGGCAATGAAAATAATTGATTGCTAGGCCACTGAAGCCACCCCCACTCCCTCTCCTTTCAGAGTGGGTGTTAGCATACTTAGATATTGTGTGCCTTTTAGTTTTCCCCCTTTTATTCTTTTCCCTCGTCCTTATTGCTGTTTTTATTTCATTTATCGACACTGATTTAATGCGTATTATGGCTGGTTATAGTTGTTTGTCCACAAATATCATAAATTGATCAAAACAAGGGAAAGACTTAGGAGTCAAGATGTGTATTTATTTCAGTTTGACCAAAAGCAGGGATAAAACCTCTCCCTACTGGCAGCGCTGGGGATAGCAAATCCCCCAGCAAATCCATCGAACCCTACTGGGTAGGCTACATATCTGCTTTCACATACACTATCTGTCATACTGTATATATAAAATGTATTTCTTCTATTCAAACCTGTTTTCTATCTCGTTCCCTTTGCTCTATCCTCTCTCTTCTCACGGAATACTACAAAATGATGGAGTGCACACCCACTGGTCTCTTACACCTGTACAACTGTGACAAACACAACTGATTCTGGTAGTGTATAGGCACTGTTACGTTTCTGCTTTGTGTGGTCTTGCACGTAGCGGCATGAGCTGTGTCTGGTAACCTACATAACTATAAAAATATTGCTATGCACCTGTGGTTAATACCAGTTGTTCAGGTAGTTTTACTCAGAGGTAGGTCAAAGTCATTGTTTTGCAAAGTTGTGTCAAGTCACGAGTCATTGGCGTTAAAGTCCAGGTCGAGTTGCAAGTCTTTTTTGATTCGATCAAGTCGAGGCTAAAGTAATCAAATTCGTGAATTGAGTCCAAGTGGAGTCTCGAGTCTACACCTCTGGTTTTACTTTACTATGAACCTAGCCTTTGACAAAGGCTATAACAAGCACATGATCCAAGATAAGATGCGACCAGCTCTTAATTTTTGAGCAGAGAGACCAACCCGACCGTCAGAGTGGCTTACTTGCTGCATTGATGCCGCAAAAAAACCTAAAAACTTTCAATGTAGACACAATATATCCACAGCCTCTGCATCCACGGCTTTCCCATTATCACACGCAGCAGGGGAGAAAATGATAGTGCCATTACGCAGCACCAAGTCTACCCCTCAAGAACGATCACGGAGACGGGAGTATTCCTTCAGAGCGTTCGCTGTGCGGAGCGCTGGAGACGAAGCCCCCCCCCCCCCTCCCACCCCCTTTTTACCCCCCCCTGCCACCGTTTGCTTAATTACAGAGCTGATTTATTTTCTCCATTACTTCATCTCAGGGCCCAACAGCAACACATGGTCCTGAGGAGAACACTGATTATCACACCAGTATACGGCAGACCGTCATTCATTTCAGAATTGGGGGAAAGGAGAGAGAGCTAAAATAATTCAAAAGAACAGCACAAAGAGAGTGATTTAGGAGATATTTGCAGAAGCCGGAGGGAAAAAGAAAAGTCACCCAAAAGTTGTCAGAAATTATGGGTGACTATTGTAGGTTTTGTTTTCTATAAAACAAATAGTCTATTCTACAGGGTAAAATCCTCTGTGTTCGTTTTATTCAAAGAGTGTTCAAGTGGAATTAATGGACCCTTATGGGTGCAATTGATTCGACTTATACATTCTTCAGAGTTAAGCCAACAGAATTTTTCTGTGCACCTTTTGTACCTGAATGTGATAACTTATGTTTATTCGTTTTTTTTGTTATATCATTATTATTATCATTATTTGTATTACAGTTACGGTGGTTGTGGTCTGCGGGGATAGCCTACGTTACATTCATAATATTTATATTCTATTTTGTATTGTATTTCTCTGAGTTATTGCACCCTTGCAAACGCTAACACCTATACATAAAAGAAGCAATAAAGAATTTTAAGAAACAAACAGGACAGTCAATTGCTCCTCTCTAACTACCCGCCCGTTTCATTGCACTGCACAAAGAACCATTCAGCCCTTCAGTTCTGTGGCCTGTATTCTTCTGTATTGCACCTTTATTCTTGTTCTACAGTAGCTCTTAAACACGCACGCACGCACACAAGCCAAGCACACGCACGAACACACACACAAACACACACGCACAAACACACATAAGCGGGCATGCAAGCACACTACAGCATTACTACACTTGTGAGGACATCAATATTTTAGGACGGCCCCAACCTGAATCTTTTCCTAATTGCAAGCCTAACTGTAACAAAAAAATCTGGTCCTCACAAAATGTCTAT
>NC_137621.1:39710748-39719830 GCF_963280865.1 Gymnoscopelus braueri | reverse complement strand
GAGAGAGAGAGAGGGGGGGGGGGGGCAGAGAGAGCAAGAGTGTGAAGGAGAGAGCAACAGAGAGGGAATTAGAGACAGTGATACAGAGTGAGAGTAACAATTACTGGCAACATGTCTGCCAACTGCCAGTCCTGCTACTCTTCTTCTCATTCTCTCATCCTCTCATCCTCTCATCCTCTCATCCTCTCATCCTCTCATCCTCTCAACCTCTCATAATTACCATTCTCACACCATCATTCTTTCATCATCTCATCCTCTGTTCATTTCATCCTCATCCTCTGATCATGTGATTCTCTCATCCACTCATCATCTCGCTGCCTCCCATCCTCATCCTCCCTTCCTCTCATCCTCATCCTCTCATCCTCATCCTCTCACCCTCATCCTCACATCCTCTCTCCTCTCCAGACCAAAGGCCCCCTCTTTCCTCTGCTTCCCCAACTAAATTCAATTCAATTCTAAGGAGCTTTATTGGCATGAGAAAAGATACGTTTACATTGCCAAAGCAAGTGTCAAAATATGATAAAAACAGTTGAAAATGGGGAATGTATATACAGTTGGAGGGGGGTACAGCATTGTGTAAACAGAGCCATGTCTTATTGTGTCGTTATATGCATGTTATATAAAGCTTTTTGAGACAAATAGCAGCAATCTTTTGCAGACTTAGCAGCATTTTTTCTCAAAACTATTTAAATAGTGTACAAAAAAGCCTCAGATTTAAAATGCGTTTGCAGCTCTGTTTATATGTGCAGTAGGTCTAGAGGTCTACTCGGGACACTAAATGGTTAGTAGTCCTTAGGGTGGTTGTATTCCATTGGCTAACCTTCTTTTATCGCAACAGTTCACACATCTTGCTGCTGTGTTCGCACATTGTTGTATTTCTCCCAGTAGGTATGGGGAGCTTTTTGTCGTTGGTCATGTTTTTAAACTCACTTTGGGTGAATGTAATCTGTGGGAAGTATGTGTCTCTGATGTCTTGGTATAGTGGGCAACTCATCTCTCTCTCTCTCTCTCTCTCTCTCTCTCTCTCTCTCTCTCTCTCTCTCCCTCTCTCTCCCTCTCTCTCTCCCGCCTCACTGCAGATCTCCATCTTCCTCTCTGCGTACGCGTACATCCATCCTTCCTGCCTCACGGCTTTATTTCTCCCTCTCTTCCCTTTAATCCCTCCATTTCCCTCTTCCCACATCCCCTCCATCCCCCTCTTTTTATACCTCCATATCCACTCCCTCGTTCTTCCCCTTGCTTAATTCCTAGCTTCCTTCCCTATAACTTCACCACTCTCTTATCACCTCTCCTTTCCTTTACCACCCGCCCGTCACACTCTCTCTCTCTCTCTCTTCATCCCTCTCTCCGTTCTGTAAGGGATGCAGGCACACAGGGCTCTTCCTATGGAGGCTGTAGCTCAGTATAGCCTTTCTGCAGACAGCACACGCACACACACACACACACCCACACACACACACGCACGCACGCACGCACGCACGCACGCACGCACGCACGCACGCACGCACGCACGCACGCACGCACGCACGCACGCACACACGCACGCACGCACACACACAGGCATGCTGCAGATTCACTGCTGCTCTCTCTTTCTCGCTCTCTCTCTCTCTCTCTCACACACACACACACACGGGCACGGCTGCACACATACCCACGTACAAGTCTACACACAGAGACACACACAAAAAAAACGGCACACACACACGTACACACACACATGCACACAGATAGAGCAGAGCAGTTAATGACGCCAGCAGAGCCATCCGTCCCTGTCAGAGGCAGCCATATGATGTTCACTAGACCAGGACACAGAGAGACTGAGAGAGAGAGAGAGAGAGAGGGAGAGAGAGAGAGGGGAGGGGAGGGGGAGAGGGGGGGAGAGAGAGAATGAGGGCGAGGGAGGAGGGAGGAGGGTAGAGTCAGAGATAAAGCGAGAGAGAGAAAGAGGTAGAGAGAGAGCGTGGGCTTCTGCCAGTGCACGGTGTCTGAGTCACCGCTCTGTGTGTGTGTGTGTGTGTGTGTGTGTGTGTGTGTGTGTGTGTGTGTGCGTGTGTGTGTGCGTGCATGCGCGCATGCGTGGTGTGTGTGGATGTTGATATAGCGTGTCTGAGCTGAATATTAATCACTCCTACTGTCTGTGTCATCCTCGCCTGTGTGCCCCGTCCCAACACGGGTGTGTGTGTGATTTGTGTGTGTGTGTGTAATACGCGCATGTCTGTGCGATACGTGCATGCATGCGTGTGTGTGCGATATGTGCATGCGTGCGTGTATGTGTGCGCGTGTGCATGCAGGTGTGTGTGCGTGTGTGGATGTGTGTGTGTGTGTACATGTGTGTACATGTGTGTACATGTGTGTGTGCGTGTGTGTGTGTGTGTGTGTGTGTGTGTGTGTGTGTGTGTGTGTGTGTGTGTGTGTGTGTGTGTGTGTGTGTGTGTGTGTGTGTGTGTGTGTGTGTGTGCGTGCGTGCGTGCGCGTGCGTGCGTGCGTGCGGATGTGTGTGTGTGTGTGTGTGTGTGTGTGTGCGTGTGTGTGTGTGTGCGTGCGTGCGTCTGTGTGTTTCTGTGTGCCTGCGTGCGTGTGTTTGTGTGCCTGCGTGCGTGTGTGTGTGCAGGTGTACGGTGTGTGTGTGTGTGTGTGTGTGTGTGTGTGTGTGTGTGTGTGTGTGTGTGTGTGTGTGTGTGTGTGTGTGTGTGTGTGTGTGTGTGTGTGTGTCTGTGTGTGTGTGTGTGTGTGTGTGTGTGTGTGTGTGTGTGTGTGTGTGTGCCCAGTAGCCGGGCCAGTAGACAGACAGCAAAGCTGATTGGTCAGCTCTCCCCAGACATCTGACGAGGCATTCTGTGCAGTAGGTCACCTCATGTCCTCCGACACAAGCACGCACGCGCGCACGCACGCACGCACGCACGCACACGCACACGCGCGCACACACACACACACACACACACACACACACACACACACACACACACACACACACACACACACACACACACACACACACACCAACAGAGCCTATGAACATATATATCACTGTCAGACTGTATGCTGTGCTCAGAGTTTGCATTATTTACAGTGTGGCTGCATTCTTTAGTGCCGCCCTGTCTCAGTCACACAGCTTATTGTTATTTACACTTCACACTCACTGCTACTTTACTTTTCATATCGATCCCCCTTCCGCCAGGATCCCAGGCTGAACGTTATACCTCATAGTTAATCGCTTTCATACCTTCTCATGAGAGTGGGATGCATACAGTACGGTGCTGTATATATATCGTTACTATTTGGCAGAAACCTATCTCCATGTTCTAACTTTTTGTGTGTCAATTAAAGCCCTACTTCATCATACGAGAGTGTCACACAAAAGCTGTGAAAATAGCAGATATACAAGCCCACAACGTGTTGCGGGCTTGTATATCTGCTATTTTCAACAGTTATTTTCACAATTTAACATTTATTTTTTAATCATAATAAAAAGGAACGGCTTTGGACGTATGAGGTTTTCACCCGATAGCAGCGATACATAATTTTTATTATTAACCCTATGCTATATTTCAAACCACTGGGGTCCCCCAGGGGTCTGTATTTGGTAACCTCCTATTTTACCCCTCTTAATCTCTTTTCCTATTGTGACATGCCCAGAATAGGGAAGCTAGGGTTCATGTACTGCATTTATACAGTAGAGTATATTGTGTACACCACACACACAATAGCCAGGTAGCATGCTAGGAACGTTTGGTGGGTGCACACACTAGACTACAATGAACATGCATTTAGTAGGTTTCCTGGGCTATTCTTTCCATAATGAGTCACAGAAATAAGGTCACAACACAGGGTTAAAAGTAAACAGTTTCTCTCTTAGCACACCTAGTTCTGGGCAGTGGGAAAGGACCTGAGTCACCTGTAGCGTCAGGCTGCCTGTTATAGTGTCTGTCTGAGATTGGGGAGCATGTTCAGCCCCTCCTATTGCACCACACCAACTGTAATCTTTGAGTAATGTGATGATTCTGTAACTGTGTATATGCATTTAGATGTAATTGTAATCTTTTGGTCATGGGAATAAACTGTTTTGTTTGTAATTGAGGATTCAATTGAGAGTGGTATGGTCCAGTGGGAGGGGCCTAGTCTTTATAAGAAGGGGATCTGACACGGCCTAGACCGTTAGAGAAGCGCTGTGGTGCGGTGCAGTCATAATGCTAATCTGGACAGTGTTTTGTAAATACTATTGATTTTGTGCTTTATTTTGTTGAATACTATTTTTCCCTGGACTGTCTGAAAGGGTGATTTTTTTGTTGTTGTTGCTTCATATGGACTTTGTCTTGCTTGCTTTATACCATTTTTTTTAGTCTTTAGTCTACCCTCACTCTAGGGCAGAGTGTGACACACATTCACCCATTCACGCACCGACGGCAGAGGAAACCATGCAAGGCGCCAACCTTCTCATCGGGAGCAGTTAGGGGTTCAGTGTCTTGCTCAAGGACACTTCGACACGGAGCCAGGAGGAGCCGGGGGGTCAAACAATCCTTTAAACATTTCTTACTCTATTTTAAACGTTTTTTAAGTGATATGCCCAACATACAGATACATACAGGTTGAAAGTGGTTAACTGACACTATTAGCAGAATTTCATCAACAGGCCCACACCTCAGTCACATAACTTATGTCTTCCTAAAAATACACACCTAGCAGCACATTCTGTGCCCCTCCCTCCCTCCCTCCCACCCTGCTTCTCTTTCTGTCTCTCCTCTCTCCTCTCTGTAAGGCCCTGCCAGGGGGGCTCGTCGGGCACGTGTGCTAACGGCAGACTCCCCACCAAGCTTTACCCACGACGCATTCGACAAACGGAAGAGCTATACAGCAAGCAAGCCTCATACACATTTGTTTTCATTTTCACAGTGAATCTGTTTAGCGCGTCTTGTTGATGGTGCGGTTCTTGCTATAGCGTTATGTAGATGATACAATTTGTTTTCGATATAGCCTGTTAGCTGTTGACGTTTCTACAACTTGCGTTTTGACAAACGCTGAGTGGCCGTGTTTAAGATCAGTAGCATCAACGATGCGTCCATGGGAGTTGGAGCTGAGACCTGTGTGCGTGTGTGTGTGTGTGTGTGTGTGTGTGTGTGTGTGTGTGTGTGTGTGTGTGTGTGTGTGTGTGTGTGTGTGTGCGTGTGTGTGTCTGTGTGTGTCTGTGTGTGTGTGGTCAGTCTCTGAGGGAAGAGCTACATTATCAATTGAGCGATGTGTGAGGTACAAATACAGAGCAGGTTTGTGGCACAATCTTAATATAGAAGTATAGCAGAGTAGCCCGAAGGCAATAGGCTAGTCGCCATAGGCTACATACAAGAGTGTGAGTGTGTGTGTGTGTGTGTGTGTGTGTGTGTGTGTGTGTGTGTGTGTGTGTGTGTGTGTGTGTGTGTGTGTGTGTGTGTGTGTGTGTGTGTGTGTGTGTGTGTGTGTGTGTGTGTGTGTGTGTGTGTGTGTGTGTGTGTGTGTGTGTGTGAGTGAGTGAGTGTGTGTGTGTGTGTGTGTGTGTGTGTGTGTGTGTGTGTGTGTGTGTGTGTGTGTACTCGCTGCATGCGTGCGTGCGTGCGTGGATGGTCCATCTTTTCTCTTCAGTGCGTGACACACACACACACACACACACACACACACACACACACAGACAGACAGACAGACAGACAGACAGACAGACAGACAGACAGACAGACAGACAGACAGACAGACAGACAGACAGACAGACAGACAGACAGACAGACGGGCAGACAGACGGGCAGACAGACAGAGAAAGACAGAGAAAGAGAGGAGACAGTGACATCCTGTGAGTGTGTGCTAAATGTAACCATCCATTTGGTAACATTTGCACTCGCTCAGAGTTGCAAATTGATTAAATTAACACCGAAGATTTTCATTGTGCACGTGAAGCGGGCTGAGTGTACATGCCATATAAAATCTATATGGGAATTCAGCCAATAGCAAGGTTAATACATTAATGCATTAGTAAGGCTGTCTGTACAGAGAGAGATTGTGTGCCTGTGTACGAGTTTGTGTAGGTGTATACAGTGTGTGTGTGTGTGTGTGTGTGTGTGTGTGTGTGTGTGTGTGTGTGTGTGTGTGTGTGTGTGTGTGTGTGTGTGTGTGTGTGTGTGTGTGTGTGTGTGTGTGTGTGTGTGTGTGTGTGTGTGTGTGTGTTATAACGCACAACCATGTAGAACTGAAAAAAAGAAATAGATCATATGTAAATGTATACATACAGACAGACATTATGTACAGCCATATGCACTAGGTATATCCATGCACATATTGTTTACAGTACGCACACACACACACACATCCCACCGGAGGGAAAGCCAGTATCTATCTTTGCACCAGTCTGGCACCCCCGCCAATGACCTGACCACTCCTGTTGCAGAGACTCTGACAGACAGACAGACAGACAGACAGACAGACAGACAGACAGACAGACTTGGCACTTAACCCAAATTGGGGTCAGAGAGTGTCTATATAGGCTACTATATAGGTGTAGAGGAGGGAATGAGAGCAGAGGGAGAGGAGAGCAGAGGGAGAGGAGAGGAGAGGAGAGGAGAGGAGAGGAGAGGAGAGGAGAGGAGAGGAGAGGAGAGGAGAGGAGAGGAGAGGAGACTAATAAGATGTACTGATGCTAGAAAGAACGAACAGGAGAGAGAAAGTGAGAGAAATAAAACCAGAGAGGGGGCGGGGGATGGCAGAGATCAACAGATCAGCTAAACTATATTTGCTATGGATAAATAGGGCTTCTGCTTGCCCCTGTTTGGAAACATCCTTGACCTGTGCATCTCAAATTCCTGAATGGTCTACAAGTGGGATTGTGTTCTACTCAGGGGTGCAATGCTCACTGGACGGCCTTGCACGGCGTGCCGGAACCTATTTGACTAGGAGCAAGCGCAGGCACACGCATAGATTTAAAACTACTTTAAATTCACACTTCAACAAAGTTTACAAAGGCTCCCGACTCACGCCAGGTACATTAACATAGGAATTAGCCTGCTATATGCATATCAATTGTCCATTGTGTGACCTATAGTGTAGGTGTTAAGCGACGTGCGCGTCACATCATTAAAATACAGTGCAAGCACTTCCCAAATGAGCATAGCAACACTGGTTCTACTGAACGGGAAACCAATGTTTCATTGTTTTATTTGACATTTTCTTCATTTATTTGTATTTGTAAAAGTTTTTTTGATACATTCGCTATGATAATTCGCTATGATTATTATTATTTTTTTACATTTCCAACTTGTATACATAGTCATGTTCATAGACAGAGATATGTATGAATAGAAATATCTATATTTCTCAGTGAATACATATAAATCAATGTAAATGCATGAAACCATGCCCACGAAGTGACATCTCAACCGTTTGGTAGAGGCCTATATTTAGAAAACTGTTGGGTCTGGGTCTATATATAATTGATTGCAGTTGGTATTGCCCCAAATAAATAATAAATGCAAAGAAATAACGTATTTTTTGGTGTGACCTTTATAGGGTTATGACCGGGAAAGCTTAAAGTCATTTTAGATTTGAACCACTTTAACCATTATTTTATACTTTGGCTCTTCAAAAATAGCACATATACAAGCTCATAGCGTGTACCGCGTTATGGGCTTGTAGATCTACTATTTTTAGAAACTTCATGAACATTTTTGCAAATCTTTGAATATCTATATTTTTTTAAGCGAACATTTGTAACTCAAATCTTTGCTTCAGGGGGGGTCCCTGGAACTAAATATTTTGACATGGGGGTCTGTGGTCCAATACATTCAATTTTGGGGGTCCATGACATGAAAACGTTTGAGAACCACTGATATTATAGCAACATAAGTTTTACCGAAAACTGTTAGGATTTAGAAGACATTTGTAGAATCGGCCTCAGGTCTTAATGGGTTAAGGGCGGTCCTTCATATTGGGCCAGATACATGATTGGTTATCAAAGCAAGAAGTACAGTATATGCTTGCAGCTTGTTAGTGGCTGTTCTCGCGACTGTTCTAGCAAGTACCTTGCATCTCCAATCGTCTGGGAAAGTGAGACTACTTTTAGCTTATCTTTATATTTTGAGTAAATACTAGTTCTTAACTCTTTGACTGCCAGATTATTTTCATAAAGTACTCCCCCAGTGCCAGCGATTTTCGTGTATTTTTATTTTTTTACCAGAGAGCAGCAGATCGACACCTCGATCACTCGCTCACTCGCTCGACCCCCCCCAAACAGGCTCAAACAGTCCATACGTCATAACCGGATGTGACGTTTTCCTTCGCTCGCCAATCGGGCTTCAGATGGTTGTGATACACGACGACGATAACTGTTCGTCACCCAGACTAAAGAAAATAGAAGTGGAGCTCTCCGTTCGTTTTTTATACCGTGTGAAAAACCGTGTTTTTCCCTATTCTGGCCTAAAATGACCGGGGAAAAAAATGAGAACCGGAAACGGAATCTGCGTCATGAATCCGGATCCCGGTGAGTGTGAAGTAAACAGAAAACGAAACTGATGATGAAAAATAAACAGAACAGCGAGATCACAGATTAATTAAAAACTCTGGATTTCTCGTTCTGGCACTGAGGGCATTCAGAAAAAACTCGGGATAACTCGGGGCTTGGCACTGAGAGAGATAATAGTTGTAAGTAAATGTCTATTGTGTTGATTCAGTTTAATGCACCAACCTCACCAAGACAAATTCCTAGTATCTGCAAACATGCCAGTGGCAATGACAATAATTCTGATTCTATTGAGAAAGGGTTGATAGAGTAAAGAAGTGTTGTATAAATGAGGATCCTGATCCCTAACACAGCTTCAGCTCATATAACGCACACATACAGTATGGAATGCTGTTTGTGGCAAAAAACTGAAGAAAACAGCTAATTACGATCATTTTCATTGCATTGCCATGCTTTTCTTTTTGCCACAAAAGGCATTCCATAGATGCATTAAATACTCTCTCTCTCTCTCTCTCTCTCTCTCTCTCTCTCTCTGTGTCACACACACACAATCTTTCTCCCAGGACTAGCAGAATTTGAGCCTTGTCTCAAATTCGGCTGAATCCAAAGAAGAGT
>NC_137621.1:39680748-39705748 GCF_963280865.1 Gymnoscopelus braueri | reverse complement strand
ATGGATTGAAACAACATGCAGTACATTTGACATCCAAATAAAGTATTACACAGTTGCTATTCAATATGTAAACTATAGATATAAATAGGTGCCGACATTGCTCAGGCCTGTATCTAAAGCATGGTTGTGTGCTAGTTGTAACCGACCAGAAAGAAACACACACACGTCACACACGCACACGCACACACACACACACACACACACACACACACACACACACACACACACACACACACACACACAGTTTCGGTTTATTGTATCAACAGCCAAGAGGGTGAGACCCAAAGCAACACCATAGAGGAGGTAAATGGCTAGAGTCATTGTGAATCAGAGGATGAATGTTTGACGACTGTTCATTCATATAATACTGTCCCTCTCAAACAAACAAATACATGAAGATAAATTCAGTTTTGATATGTGCAGATGAAGCTAAACTTGATAAAGAGTGAAGGGGGGGGGGGGGGGGGGTTTAGATACGTCTCTTCCATTTCACCCGGGAAAGCATGTGTCATTTTAGATTTCTCAGCGTTGGCTATTGAAAAATAGCAGATGTACACTTGGTGCCACGCTGCAAGCTTGTATATCTGCTATTTTTTTACATTTTTGAAAAATATTGGAAAATGTAGATTTTTTTTACACATATCTTCTCTTCTGGGGGGTCTCTGGCACAAAACATTTTCAGATGGGGGGGTCCGCGGCCAAATATATCATTTTGCGGGGTCCTTGGCACAAAAAAAAGTGTGAGAACTCGTGATTTTAGAAGGCACTTGTAGAATCGGCCTCAGGTCTTAACAGGTTACAGCGTTAACGTCTGTTAATAACACCATACGTCAGCGGCACATGGCTTGCGAGACAGGAGATGGGGGGGGGGCATCGTAGCCTGCCCTCAGCAGTTGATTTGACTGTCTGTATATGGCGGCACACGCTATCTTACACGTAACAACCTTGAATTAGCTGCCATTGTTAGGATAAAAAAATCCAGCGCCAAGGTGACTTGTATGGCAACCGTCAGATGGCACTGGGCTTTTTGCTCAGCAAAGCGTGAAAGTGAAACGACCCGCTGAATTCTACCCCCCCGGTCCCTCGGCGCTAAGTGGAAAACACCGGAACGGCATGCATGCACTGCTTTTCTGCCTCCAAATTAAACAGCGTCCAGAGGAAGAGGGAATGAAAACAAATCACTGCTCTGCGTTTTTCACTTACAAACAAGCACGAGCAAACATACACTCTAATGCAAGTGCACAGTGCAATCTGAAGGGCTCATTTTAAGACTTTACGGGCCCATTTGTGCACATGCTCAGAGTTACACGTGGATGAATTAACACTGAGGATTGTGCTGTGTATGTATGTTGTGCATATCGTTGGTGTCAGGCAGAAACCTCTTATCTCCATATTCTAACTTTGTGTGTGTGTTTTTTTTGGTAAATTAACGCCCTACTTGATCATACTACAGCGTCACACAAAAGCTTGAGATCAAAAGATCTACAAGCTTGAAACAAGCTTGTAGATCTGCTGCTTTTTCTAGATTTTTTATTTGAATCCTGAAAAGTAACAGTTTTGGACATATGAGGTTTCCACCCGACAGAGACGAAATGCAAACAATTTCAACCAAGTACAACATCTACAAACGGGCCTCAAATACAAGCGTGCAAACATGTACAAATTCAAGCTTGAGCCACAAATATAATGTGTGAGTGCGTCTCAAACAACAATATGTACCCATTTCTGAAATCAATACAATTACTTATTAATATTAATGATCTGGCATTGTACGTAAGAACTTACTTGCATGAAATTGACTTGAAATTGAATAGAAGAGTACGGTATATTGTAGGCTATGTTACCAAATGCTCTCTTAAACTGTGCTAGCAATCATCTACTGGGTTTGGTACCCAAGTAGCCCGCATTGAAACTATATGGGGCCTACGTGGGCGTGCTGGCTGGGTAAAGCACAATCTCACCTGGCCAATGAAAAGTTAGGCTGCACCAACGCTCCTGATTTTGTGTATAGAGGGGCGGGTGTATAGAGGCGCAGAGAGACTGCGCCTGATCCAATTGGTTCACCGATCTGTCCGTCAACCCCCGCCCCGTTAACACAACATTACGAGCGACGCCCACTGCACTCTGGTTGGTTGGGGAAATGAACACTTCCTCATACCGGGTACACCGATGCGCTGGTCCAGGCTTTTATTTTTTAGCAAAACTAAACAATAAAAGCCTGGAGATTGAGGCTAATGAAAAGTATGCTTGGAACCGAATAACAACTACATTGGATTCACTTGGAACACAGGTAATTTACCCCCCATTTACTTACAAGTAACGGCTTTCGACATACAAGCTTTTTGCTAGGTGTGTGCATATACTCAGTGATGGAAAGTAACTAAGTACATTTACTCAAGTACTGTTCTTAAGTGCAATTTTGAGGTACTTTTATTTTACTGTAGTATTTCCAATTTTCAATACTTCCACTACATCTCAGAGGCAAATATTATACTTTTTCTCCTCTTCAATTATTTGAAAACTTTAGTTACTACTTTTACTTTTACTTAAGTAAAAAGATGTAGTACTTTTTCCACAACTCCATATACTGTACTGTACGTACATGTGTGCATAACCTTCCTGCCACCGCTCCCCCAACACCACTGCTGTGAATAACAGCAGCAGGACAACACTCCCGAGTGAACGAGAGTTAAGCGGGGAACGCGACCGACACAGACAAACGTTTTCCCCACGAGAGCCCGAGCGGAGCGCTCAAACATAAATGTCAGACACAGTGCACGTGTATCCCCCACATCCCAACGTATCTGGCCTGCACGTTGTTCCACAAAACCCCCTAATCAATCCCTGTTTGTGCAGGTCAGCCCTTTTTCTTTCTTTTTTTCTTCTTCTTTTTTTCTCGCCCCTGCGCCACGCTATATCAATGTGTTATGTGTGTGTGTGTGTGTGTGTGGGCTCTTCCATGCGGTTTGTTTATCTCCTCGTTTGTTTTCGCTTGTTTGTTTTGTTGGTGCAGCTGAGCTAACAAGGCGCAATTTTTTGTTGTTGTTTTTTTTGGCCCGGGCCCGCTTGAACGGTCCAATTAAAGCGCTTGATCAGCTAGAACGCTTTAATGACGGGCCGCGGCGGCGGGGTCGACCGGGCTTGGTGCAGACAGAGTGAGAGAGATAGAGAGAGAGAGAGAGAGAGAGAGAGAGAGAGATAGAGAGATGGAATGCAACAGCATGGAGAGATGGAGAAAAAGAACAAGACCGAGAGAGAACGAGAGGAAGAAAGAAAAAGAGAGAGAATGGGGGAGAGATCTACGAGCTTGTAAATCGGCTATTTTCAGCGAGCGACGGCGTCATGCGATGAAGCCTGAATCGGGGCTAAAAAGACAGTCAATCACAAAAGAGAGAGAGAGAGAGAGAGAGAGAGAGAGACAGAGAAGGAGAGGAACAGACAGAGAGACGTGGCTTGCTGACTGAGAGGTGGTGTCTGTGGCATACTAGTGTAGTGAGCTCCACTGCAGACAGCCGACAGGCTGGAATTACCACTTCTCTTCTGTCAGAGAGAGAGAGAGACGGATGGGAAAAAAAAGACCGGCCCGCTGTATCGTGTCGTTGCTGTCGGGGCAGAAACCTCTTATCTCCATATTCTGACTTTTTGTGTTTTTTCGTAAATTAACGGTCCTACTTGATCATACTACAGCGTCAAACAAAATCATCAAAAGTAGCAGATCTACAAGCTCGAAACGCGCTTGTAGATCTGCTACTTTTGATGCTTTGGAATTTGAATCCTGAAAAGTAACAGTTTTGGACATAATGAGGTTTCCACCCGACGGAGACCGATAGGAGTCGTTCCGAACTCATTCCGACTCCAGGTTACACAGCAAAATCCTCACCGTTAATGTGCTGTATTATGGATAAATTAACACATTATGACACTATTCTGGGCATGTCACACATGCCAAACAGAACTCGACAAAAATTCGACAAGCTCACGAGAGCTTGTGAGATATCGTCTATTTTCGGCGAAGAGATTTCCGGCTTCGAAGGAGGCGGGGGCCAAGTACGGACCCCTGGGGGGGCGTCTCTGTCGGGTGGACACCTCATATGTCCAAAACTGTTACTTTTCAGGATTAAAAAATATAATAATGCATAAGTAGCAGATCGACAAGCTTGCGGATCTGCTACTTTTGATGCTTTGGTGTGACGCTGTAGTGTGATCAAGGGCGTTAATTTATGTAATAGGATCTTATGTAATATGATCAAGTAGGGCATTAACTATTTGACTGCCAATGACGAGATTTCTCGTCACATTTTGCTAAGGTGCAGAATGCCAATGACGAGATTTTGTGTTTTCAGTGGTTTTACCAGTTTTACCCTAGATGGCGCTGTTCGCTAACCTATGAGTCACCATTTGACGCCCAGTGAAGCAAAGAAGCAGAAAATCATGTGATCGCAAAAAAATAAAAGAAAAAACTCATTCACCTCATTTGGAAAAAAAATATTTTTCTCTGCTTTCTGTTGCATTTTGGCGAAAACAAACTACATTCAACTGCCCACTAACTATGGAATGGATGATCGCGACAGCACGCTCCCCCCCCCCCCCTACGAGACTCGGATACGTCTTTTAAAGCGATCGCTCATACTGGAGATAAATATTCTATGATTTTTCAACGGTTGGTGAAAACACTCGAAAATCGCTGGCAGTGGCTTAGCAAACAATGTTTTATTTCTGGCAGTCAAAGAGTTAACATACGAAAACACACAAAAAGTTAAAACACGGAGATAGGAGGTTTCTGCCCGACAGCGACGGGGTAGGGGTTTAAGTGGTTAACACTGAGGACTGTTACTGTGCAAAGTGCAACACTTCCCCAGCCACCCTCCCATTCACCGCTGAGGTGACTGAATAATTACAGAGTGAAGCCCGCTGCTCTGCTGCTACAGTCATTGTAGCTGTAGATCAATGGCCTCATGCAGCGGGCCAAGGTCTGCCATTCACTCCCTTCTATATGACCTCTGGGGATGGAACGACCGCCGGATGACGTATTCACATTATCGTCACATACCGTCACACAAATGCTCAAAAATAGCAGATCTGCAAGCTCATAGCGCGGCACTCGGTGCCGCGCTATGAGCTTGTACATCTGCTATTTTTGAATAGCCGAAGTATGAAATAATGGTTATAGCACAAATCTAAAATGACACAGATGCGTTCACGATCGCAGAAACCTTTTCCATATTTCAACTTTTAGTGTTTTTTTCGTCATTTAATGCCCTACTTCGCCGTATAAGAGAGTCAAGCAAAAGTAGTGAAGATAGCTGATCTACAAGCTCATGTGAGCTTGTAAATCTGCTGTTTTCACTATTTCTGAAATGTCGTTCCATTTCCTGAAAAGTAACGGTTTTGGACATACAAGGTTTCCACCCGACAGCGTCAAACTGAACAGTAAATAGAACAGTGAGTGGTGTATAATACATACAGTAATTTCCATAACTACAGTGTTGTGAAGCAGTAGATATGCTATTTTCACTCATTTAAAACAATTTGTGGTAAAATGAAAAGCTCAATATAACATCCCCCCCCCCACCACCACCACCAAAAGGATATATATAAATATGTTTTAGATTAAATAAGGAATTACATTTCTTAATTTCACGGTTGCACCTCTATCCATAACCCACGCCTGTTATAGTTAAGTGTAACCCGGCCTTGAATCGGCGATCCTCTACATTCCTCACTGTCATAATGTGTTATGTACAGTACTATACATATATCACACATGCTGCAGAATCTGTGTTTCCAGTGTGTACTGTATGCAGGGTAAACATGTGTAGCCTCCTAGATCTTACTTATGGAATGTCCTCACATATGCTCGCCAACAAACTGACACAGGCTAACATGAATGCAAGTGTGCGTATTTGTGCCTGCAGATGTCTCCTCTCCATTGTGATTGTGCGGGTTTGTGTGTGTGTGTGTGTGTGTGTGTGTGTGTGTGTGTGTGTGTGTGTGTGTGTGTGTGTGTGTGTGTGTGTGTGTGTGTGTGTGTGTGTGTGTGTGTGTGGGTGGGTGGGTGTGTGAATGCAGAGATGTAGGCGCTATTATCTGTCGGTCCTTTAGCCTTTTCTCTGTGCATGTGTGTGTGTGTGAGAGAGACAGAGGGAGAGAGAGCTTATGTGCAATTGAGTGTGTGTGTGTGTGTGTGTGTGTGTGTGTGTGTGTGTGTGTGTGTGTGTGTGTGTGTGTGTGTGTGTGTGTGTGTGTGTGTGTGTGTGTGGCATCTGACCCCTGGCTCTCAGCGGAGGCCAGCGTCTGTTGTGGAGCCCTCTAATGGATGCCCAGCTGGAGTCAGGCACATACAAGGGCAGCCAAGGTCAGAGCCACTGCCTCCCAGGACCCCATCATTTGGCAGTGGCCTGCAGCCTGCCCCCGTCTGCCCTGCTGCGCTAGTCTGAGTGTGTGTGTGTGTGTGTGTGTGTGTGTGTGTGTGTGTGTGTGTGTGTGTGTGTGTGTGTGTGTGTGTGTGTGTGTGTGTGTGTGTGTGTGTGTGTGTGTGTGTGTGTGTGTGTGTGTGTGTGTGTGTCTGTCTGTGTGTGTGTGTGTGTGTGTGTGTGCGCCTGCATGCTTGTGTTTCTGTGAGCTTGTGTGCATGTGCAACCCTTATTGTAAGAAGTACTCAAATTATTTTACTTGAGTAAAAGTAACAATACCACAATGTAATACTCTTGGTATGAGTAAAAGTCTGGTATTCTGGTATTTACCTGAGTAAAAGTAGTAGATCGTCTATTTTCAAATAGCCAAAGTGTATATAGGGCTGAAGTGGTTAATGCATGTTTTGTAATAATAATTGAAATCTATAAAGTAACTAATTAAACTTGTCATTTGTCAATTACTTGTAGTACCGTATTTGCCTCTGAGATGTAGTGGAGTAGAAGTAAAAGTAGGCCTAGTGAAAATTGGAAATACTCCAGTAAAGTAAAAATACATCACATTTGCACTTAAAGGGGAAATCCACCCATTTTCAATATTTAACTATGTCATTAATATAGCATAAAGGAGTTGTGTGGAAATAAGAAAAAATTAAAAAAAAAATTAACATTGCAAAAAAATTTAACATTGCAAAAAAATTAACATTGCAAATTACACTGTGATGACTCATCATGGTGTAATTTGCAATGTTAATTTTTTTGCAATGTTAAATTTTTTTGCAATGTTAATTTTTTTTTTTTTTTTTTCTTATTTCCACACAACTCCTTTATGCTATATTAATGACATAGTTAAATATTGAAAATGGGTGGATTTCCCCTTTAAGTACACTTCCTTCTACCACTGATGTGCGTGTGCTGCTGTAGAGTAATGTATTTTCTCCTGTACCATGAGTGCTTTGGTAAGTTTGGTAAGTAAAAATAGCGCGTCACTTCGTGCCGTGCAGCGAGCTTGTACATCTGCTATTTTTAGCTGGGGGTCCCTGGCACCGAACATTTTCAAAAGGGGGTCCGCAGCCAAATATATATATATATCAATTTGGGGGGTCCTTGGCACAAAAAAGTTTGAGAACTACTGGCATAGGGGACATGGCCGTGCGTGGGCGTTTCTGCCTGTACCTGCGTTTGTGGAAAACGTCCAGCACTTTGTGGGAGGATTTGAAGAAGGAGGCTTTTCCTGGGGCTCTCTGCCATCACCGCCACCCAGGCAAGACATATCTCATGCCCGGTGTCTTCGGCGTGGGTCCTGTGGGCATTGATACCGCCACCGTATTGTCTGGGGTCATTTGTCACTCGGGGCGGTTGCCGGCTCCATCTGGCGCCCTGCCGGTTCTGAATGACGATCTATGTGTGGCCTAGCCTTAAGAGCAAAAAAGCCCCCAAGACCCCAAACTGTTCCACCCCCGGAGTCCTGGACGCTGGTCAAAAAGCAGACGCCAACGGGCAAAAACAATCCCCAGCCTGAGAGTCTACAGCTGGGGAATAAAGTTAAGAGCACCAGAGACACTGACTGGCTGGCCCTACTGTCTGTTTAAAGCCAGAGTTAAGTGGCTCAGGAAGTCAGAGCGGTGCTTGGGAAACGGAAGGTTCCCGGTTTGACCCCCCGCCATGTCTCCCACTGTTACTGTCAAAATGTCCTTGAGCAAGACACTGAGCCCCCAGTAGGCTCTATGCACAGCAGCCACATTGGCATGAAATTGGGCCTACTTCCTTATACTTCCTTCACAGGTGATACCAATGATGCTAAATGAAGGCTCTGTTCCATTCTGGTCAAACAGACAGTTTGATTATGGCACAATACCAGGTGCTGATATTGTGCATGTTGGCTCACACTCAGAGGAAACACTCTGCTGCACCAGTGGCTCTCGAAGTGGGGTCCAGGTACCCTCATGGTTCCTTGACGGTGCTCTCATTCTCCCCCCGCACTTTGCATTTTGGTTTATCTGTTGTTTGTTTTGCATCCATCACCCAAAGCCATACTTTACACTCCTCCACTCACTTACACTGTTGATTCCGCAGCCTTCCACGCTCCATAACCATTTTATGAATTGGTCTTTGTCTTTATTTATGTATTTAATGAATCACGTTTGTTTTTAACTAAGATATCAGAGTATCCCTCACTTTTGTCCGAACTCTGAGCCGGGTTCACGACAGTGCCTTGGATGGTTTCACCACACCCTCGGTGTGTGAATGGGTGAAATGTAATGCGCTTTGGATAAAGATGCTATATAAATACACCTTTTACCATTTAAGCATAATACAGGGTCATCTCTCTGTGTCAGTGAAAATATCTGCAATTCTAACAGAGAATGTACAGTAGGAGGGTTGAACGTAGGTGTCGGAACACAGGGGCTTTCAGGTTCACTACCAACACGACCTACACAGTAAGTTTAGAACAGCGGTTCTCAAACTTTTTCATGTCAAGGACCCCCAAATTAATATATATTTGGCCGCGGACACCCATCTGAAAACGTTTTGTGCCAGGGACCTCCAGAAGCAAAAAAATTGAGTAAAACAAATGTTCACTTTAAAAAGATGTATGTATGTTCAAAGATTTGCAAAAAAAAATGCAGATCTACAAGCTCATAGCGCGGCACAAAGTGACACGCTATGAGCTTGTATATCTGCTACTTTTGAATAGCCAAAGTATAAAATATGGTTAATGTTGTTAAAAGTATCGTGACGCTATATTAACTCATTTAGCTGGGGACCCCTTGGTACCCTCTCCGGACCCCCAAGGACCCCACTTTGAGAACCAATGGTTTAGAATGTGAGAGCTAAGTATTTTCTGATCCAACTCATGCCAATGAACAGTCCCGGATGTCAAATTATTTGGTTTAATTGAACTCTGACAACACTGAAATTACAGTCATCTCTTGGTCCTTAACAATGTCAGGTCTGTTGCAAAAAAATCTTGGTGTCTTATTTTATCACAGCTAGCCTAAACTTTGAGCGCGACGATAACAACCTTGTTCAGACATGTTTTTTTTTTATCAACTCAGGAATATATCTAGAGAACAATTCAAAAGAAAGTTTTAAAAGACCCCAAAATCTTTATAGAGCATTACTTTTACTTCTTGGCGTCTTGACTATTGCAAGGGTGTATTAGCATGCCCCGAAGGGGAATTTCTACTAGCGTGGGGACATGGCCGTGTGTGGAAACTGCCTAGCCGCCTACTCACAGCTCGAGGACAGCATCCGTAGTGTTCGCGGGAGGATTTGAAGAAGGAGGCTTTTCCTGGGGCTCTCTGCTGTTGCCACCATGCACCGAGGCAAGACATATCTCCATGCTCAGCGTCTTCGGCGTGGGTCCCGGGCAGTGATACCACCCTACCTCGGTCTGGGTCATTTGTAGCTCGGGGCGAGCCGGCTCCATCTGGCATCTTGTTCAGACGTGTTTTCATAATCCCAGGTTCAAATCAATTCTGAGTTTTAAAGACACTGAGATCATCACTTTTATTCCTTTGCGCCTTTACTTTTGCGATGGTGTTTCAACATGCCTTGACCACTTGAAACCTGGCGTCCTTATTCTGGACATGTCGTAATAGGCGAGCATTCGGTGAAAATCAGCAAACATTTGGCAGAAAATAGCCGATCTACAAGCTCACGACAGGTTGCAATGTGATTTATAGAACAGATTATTTTCAATGAAGAATATAAGGTTTAAGTGGATAGAGGGTACTTTCACTTTATGACACTTCTGAGTTCATTTTCACACCTACTCAGCAGTGTCGCCAAGTTATAACCCCAAATTATAAGCGACTTTGGGCTTGTTTTTCTGTAAAGTCACTTGTAAATATAGGTAGTTTTTTGGGGCTTGATTCTAAAATGTAGTTGCTTATTTGGGCTCGCTTCCAAAAGTTTTAATTAATAATTAAGGACCCCAAAAATGTGTTTGTCTGCGGACCCCCCTCTGAAAATATTTTGTGCCAGGGATCACCCATACAAGATTTGTGTTAAAAAAATATTCCAAATATTTCACATTCTCTTTCAAGATCTTTAGAAAATAGCAGATCTACAAGCCCACAACGTGTCACATCGCGACACATTGTGGGCTTGTAGATCTGCTACGCTAGATGTGCTCATGTGGCCTATAGTCGCTTCTTTTGGACTTATTTTCATAGACCTGGTTGCTTATTTCTCTCACAAAATCTGGCAACAGTGCTACTGTACTCAGTACTCGGTGCGTTTGTGTGCAGTGCACCCCAGACAGTTTTTAAGTTGCTTGCTTCAATATTTAGATATTTGATATTCATTTGAGCAAACGACGTCCCCATCCAATAGAAGCCTGTTCAACATCAAACACCACGTTGCTAAAACGAATATCAAATATCTAAATATTGAAGCAAGCAACTTAAAAACTGCACACAAGCACACAAAAGCCTGAGTACGTGTGAAAATAACCCCGGAAGTGTTATAAAGTGAAATTCCCTTTTAAGATAAAAACTAAACAAAACAAAACCAAAAAAAAACAAATCGTTGTTGTCCTTATCCTTATCCATATCTATTATCATACCTTATTTCCATATTCTATTTCTTTTCGTAAATGAACGCCCTACTTGATCATACTACAGTGTCACACAAAGGCATCAAAAGTAGTAGATTCACAAGCTCGTGAAGCAACGCGTTTTGAGCTTGTAGATCTGCTACTTTTGCTATCTTTGAATTTGAATCCTGTAAAGTAACAGTTTTGGACATGGTTTCCACCCGACAGAGATGAAATACTCAATTGGCTCCAAACTGCACAGGTCACAGCTGCTAGGCTTTTAAATAAAGTCAGCGGGAGAAGAAAACGTATCACTACTACAGTATTTTAACTTCTACAACTTCCTACACTGGTTGCATGTAGGAAGGTCTGTTTTAAGATTGATTTTTAAGATTTTACTGATTACTTTTAAGGTTATTAACCCATTATGAGCCTGCGTGCAGCCTGAAATTCTTGGGTGGGAACTGGGAAGGCACTGGTTGTTCCCGAGTCAAGGCTGAAGACAAAGGGTGACTGTAATGGAAAGGTAATTTATATTCCTGTTTAATTATTGATTTACTATTATTGATTCATTATTCATCTTATTTGAGTATTATACTTTTTGGATTATTGTAATATTTACTACACATTGTTATGATTATGTCTGATTGGAGTGTCCTAGCAGGGAACGTAAACAAGGAAGATAAGGAGCCATCTGCATTAGTGTTTACTGGGAAAGGAGAACTGCTTAGCCAAAACACTGCATCTGGGCCGTCTGATTACATTTGTATCCTTGGGGTTAACCTTTCATCCCCCTGGAACTCTGTATTTAGTGTCACGATGCGTAGTGAGCTATTAGACAGACTATTTTCAGCGAAGACATTTGGTGTTGAGGGGGGGAAAAGGAGGAGACCTGGTATAGACCCGTGGGGGACCCCAGTCAACTTAAGTAGTTAAGTCACTTCTGCCACAGAATAGTGGTTAACCACTTAAACCCTATATGGTTGACCGGAGTCGCTCAGGGCTCTATACAAGTGTATTTACTGTTTTCTGTTATTGTGGGAAAAGCTTTCGCTGAAAATAGCCGATCGACAAGCGACGCAGTGTGAGCTTGTCGATCGGCTATTTTCTGCGAAAGCTTTCCCCACAATACGAGATGCTGGGGTTCCAGTGGTTAGAATACTTAGATCGAAAGGCTTTTCCACAGAGTGAATTCTTTTGAAATTCTATTCATGTTTTATTTCTCACTGCATTTTATTTTCATACATGTAGTAATGCACCCATGAACGCTTGCTTTTATCAAAAGGCCCATCCATAATTTAGACGTTGAAATTGTATTGTTTGATTCTCTTTTTATTTCACGCTGCACTTTTTTGCTTGCGTCGTCATGTTTTTTGTTCTTGTTGTTTGATTAGATCTTTCTTCAGTTTTATGTAAATCGCTTTGTGACTGTTTTTTTGGTATAACTGCTCTATAAATAATGTCTATTAATAGTTATTATATACGTACGTGTCCATGAGATTGTGTCTGTATGACTCGTACTCTGTATGTGTGTGTGTGTGTGTGTGTGTGTGTGTGTGTGTGTGTGTGTGTGTGTGTGTATGTGTGTGTGTGTGTGTGTGTGTGTGTGTGTGTGCGCGTCAGAGAGGGGGAGAGAGATAGAGAGAGTGACAAGTGTCAAAGAGAATTGGAGGATTTGAGGGACAACCCCCCCCCCCCCCCCCCCCTCCCATCCATCTAATTGTTTCTTCATTGAAACAAATAAATAAAACGGAAGCCTCAGTTATAATTGTTTTCAGTCCAACGTCTTAGCATCTAATTACAGGCCAGTCCAACAGGAATCCTAAACCCCTCGCTGCTCATCAGCCTTCTGAAGTCTGCTTTGTAATGGAACGCAACGCAGTGGGTAAAACAAAGAGACAACAGTCAATAGCCACCCAAGGCAAAGAAAATGAGATGGAGAGAATGTGAGCATAACAAAACAAAACAAAAAAACGGGGGGGGGAGGGGGGGGGGGGAGAATCGCATTGTTCTGGAGGATTATTTCATTTTAGACCTTGCAGATTGTTTTCATGTGCAAGTGCCGTTGGTTTGATGCCAAGTGTGGATACTTTTCACACAAGCTCCATGAGAGAGAGAGAGAGAGAGAGAGAGAGAGAGAGAGAGAGAGAGAGAGAGAACAGGGGTCCACTAGTGATCTTCTTATCAGATCGTATATAATATCTTATGTGCAGGACTTACTGTACAACGTACTGTAGCCTTAGCCTACAGCACACAGAATGTCTCATGGGGCCGCTTCTTACATGGAATCCAATGAATTCCTCAGAACAGAAAAGAGGTGACTTGTGGATGGGTGATTTTCCAGGTTAAAATGTTCTGCCTTTGTCGTCAAGAACAAAAAGCATCTGAGGATGCTTTTTCATAGACTACTACAGTTCAGCATTAAACTCTGCAGTTCCCCCTGGAAACCAAGCTCAGGGACCTGCTGAAGGACTCAACGCCAGGCGGTGCAGCCGGATTGTGGATTATCTATTGGGTTGACGCCAGTGGTGGAAAGTAACTAAGTACATTTACTTAAGTACTGTACTTAAGTAAAATTTTGAGGTATTTGTACTTTACTTCAGTATAACCGATTTCCAATACTTTTACTTCTACTCCACTACATCTCAAAGGCAAATATTGTACTTTTACTCCACTACAATTATTTGAAAACTTTAGTTACTAGTTACTTTTCAGATGTAAATTATGATACTATGAAACATACATTAACCACTTCTATTTTATACGGCTTTTATACCTAGATCTACAAGCTTACAACGCGTCGCGATGCGACACGTTGTGGGCTTGTAGAACGGCTATTTTCAAATATTTTAGTACTTTTACTTAGGTACTTTAAGTACATTTTGATTCCAATACTTTTGTACTTTTAGTCAAGTCAATTTTGAATTCTGGACTTTTACTTGTAACAGAGTATTTCTATATTGCAGTATTGGTACTTTTACTTAAGTAAAGAATTTGAGTACTTTTTCCACCAATGGATGACGCAAGGTGGTGTTGATGGGCTCCCTCAACACAGGAGCCTCCCAGTGCTGTGCAGGAGAGAACCTGGACCTCATCTCCATCAACAGTTCTGCTATAGCAAGAGAGAGAGAATCTGCAGCTATAGGTCCATATAGCCCATAGGACAAGCACACAAACCATCTGGTGAAAAAAGTCCTCAAGCAGCTGAAGAAGTTTGGCAAGGGGCCCAAGATCCTTGGGCAATGCACAACGTCCGTCTGTCCGTCTGTCCGTCTGTCCGTCTGTCCGCCTGCCCGCCTGCCCGCCTGCCCGCCTGCCCGCCTGCCCGCCTGCCTGCCTGCCTGCCTGCCCTAGTCCCATATGTAGTTTTTGATGACATCAGGGATCCCCCTTACCTCCATAGTTGGTGGATCGGTGGTATGGTAGTGGATGACGCACTGGGTACTCTGACAGCGGGTACAATACTCTGACAAGTACAACGGGTATAGCATTAACAGGTGGTGCATGCACTCCCAACTTGCATCGCTCCCGAGTAGGCCGGTGCCTGTTTATAAATAACCCATTAACTCTTTGACTGCGGACGACGCGATAACGCGTCAAGTGCTACTTTGTCCAGTTGGCCGTCGACGCGCTCGACGCGCTGGACGCGCGTTCATTGTTTAATCTCTGATTGCGCTATGCTGCTTAATATTCAATGTTATTCTCGAGTTCCACTTACTTCACGGACATCTGCATCCGGTTTCATGACCTGGATTCCGTTTCCGGTTTTTGATTCTTTTCCCCAGTCATTTTCGTCCAAAATAGGTAAATAAACGGTCTTTCACACGGTATGACGGACAAACGGACAGTTTCTCTTCTATAATCTATGGTCTGGGTGACGATCAGTCATCGCCGTCGTATATCACAACGTAATTTTCGCCGATCAAAACAATGGGGGGGACGTCACATCCGTTTTCATGTTTTTCCTTGTCTAATCTATGAAGAAGGGTGAGAGAGACCCAACGACATGATCAAAGCTGTCATGTGCTGCGCTCTAGTGGCGGATTTGTGCTGGGTCTTTACATTATGTGTCCTTAAATTATTTTCATGAGAAAAATTCAAAATATAAAAATAAAAAAACACGAAAATTGCTGGCACTGGGGGAGTACTTTATGAAAATACTCTGGCAGTCAAAGAGTTAATTGTAATATCTAACATTATTAGTACTGTGGTAACGGTACTCTGACAACATTATTGCATAACTAGGTTGGGGCATGCATTGCAAACTTGCATCGTTCCCGACTTAAATATCATTCCCGAGTAGGCTGGTGCCCTTTATTTATAACTACTACAGTATACACACACGCATGCACACGCACACACATACACAATTCGAGCTTGTCGATCTACTACTTTTGCAACTTTTGAATTTGGATCCTGAAAAGTAACAGTTTTGAACATACAGTATGAGGTTTCCACCCGACAGAGACGATATGGCAAGCTGTGCTAGCATGTTTTGGCACATGGCTTTTCATCCAGAAAGCTGTCTATTGGTTGTTGGTTTCAGGTTGGTTTGTGGCACGTGAGAGAGACTGAGAGAAAGAATTACAGTAGCCTATGCATGCGATTGCATTCAAATGACAGGATTGATATGTGTTTGTTTGTAAAGACGCACATGAGCACCGGTGAGAGAGTGGCCGCTGTTGACACACACACATCTGCTTCTGATTCTACCGATACATGTGAACATCTGTGCCTCTGTGTGTGCGTGCATCTGTGCGCGGCATACTTTAGGCGCCTCCGCTTGTCTGTCTGTCACTCTGCTCGCAAGCTCACGCGTGACCTGAGCCTGTGATTGTGAGTGTGAAAGAGAGCATTTTATTTTATCGTCTCCTTCGGGTGGAAACCTCATATGTCCAAAACTGTTACTTTTCAGGATTCAAATTCAAAAGCAGCGAAAGTAGCAGATCCACAAGCTCGAAACGCGGCGCGAAGCAACGCGTTTCGAGCTTGTGGAACTGCTACTTTGCGGAACTGCTACTTTTGATGATTTTGTGCAACGCAGTAGCATGATTAAGTACAGTAGGGCGTCAATTTACGAAAAAACACATAAAGTCAGTATATGGAGATAGGAGGTTTATGCCCGACAGCAACGATATCGGCAGGACTGTGTGATTGTCAGTGTCGGTGGTACGTGCACCGAGAGGGTCTTTTCTAGTTGGGTCTGTGGTTTGGAGCCAGCTGTCACTCCATCCTACCCACACTACGCAGCGCACATGGTCAGAATAGCTGTCAAATGCATTTTCTATGCATAAGTGAGCACAAAAGGGTACTTGACAGATTGAAAGCGGCAATGACGCCCGCGGCGGTGTGGCGCTGACGTCACCGTGCCATTACATGCGAAGGCAGATGGGACTGCTTGTAATTTCCTGGACAAACGTATTCTTTTTCAGTATCTGTGCAGACCTTTGTCTATTTAACTCTTTAGCTGCCCGAGTTACATTATCGTCTACAGCTGCCCTTGGCAGCGATTTCGAGTGTTTTTTACTAAGCCTTTGAAAAAACATGGAATATTATTCTTCGCAACGATCCACCACGGCGATCGCCTCAAAAGACACGGGGGGTCTCGGAGAATCGGGGGGGGGGGAAAAGCGTGCCGTCGCGATAATCTGTTCCATGGGCAGTTGTGAATGTGGCTTGTTTTCGCCAAAAAGCACTAATTTTGTTGTGATCACGTGATTATGGGTGTACTCTTCTAGGGTGATCCTGGGATCATTCACCGGCTGCGGAAGAGTGCCCTCTATCGTAAACCACTGAAAACACCACATGACGAGAAACAATGGCGGTGTGAGCCTTGGATTGAAATGACGAGAAATCTTGTCAATGGCAGTCAATGAGTTAATAGTAAAAAAAAAACAGACAAAAATTTTTTCTCAAAAGAAATGTAGAATGGTCAAACATGAACACAATGCAAGTTTTAACTGTATCACTGTCAGGAATCAGGATGCCATATATACATTGCGCTTTGGTGGCAAGAGTCGCAGGTGTGTGTGTGTGTGTGTGTGTGTGTGTGTGTGTGTGTGTGTGTTTGTGTGCGGGATGGCGAAAGAGAACGAGGCGATGACATACGACATAGGTCACGGGCCGGACACAAACTAACGACTCTGTGTTGAGCGAGCGCCGCAGACCCTCTATGCGGGCCGCCCAACAGTTTGTTTAAAGGGCATAGGGAAAGTTAGCCCTGGCATTTATACTCTCACAGTCCAGCGTACCTGACTGGATATCGTCTCTGTCGAGTGGAAACCCCATATGTCCAAAACTGTTCATTTTCAGGATTCAAATTCAAAAAGAGCAGATCGACAAGCTCAAAACTCGGCGCGGAGTTGGTGGATCTGCTACTTTTGATGCTTTTGTGTGGCGCTGTATGATCAAGTAGGGCGTTAATTTATGGAAAAACACAAAAGGTTAAAACATGGAGATAAGAGGTTTCTGTCCGACAGCAATGATATACAAGTACAGTCCACAGCAACGGATAGAGAGAGAGAGAGAGAGAGAGAGAGAGAGAGAGAGAGAGAGAGAGAGAGAGAGAGAGAGAGAGAGAGAGAGAGAGGGGATTGAGATGGAATGCAACAGCATGGAGAGAGAGAGAGAGATGGGGGGAGACAGAGAAAGGCCAGTGGGAACAGTGTCAAACAGACTTGAAACATGATGTTGACTTTTCTCACTCCACACAGTATAGGCATGCGCACGAGCACGCAAACACGCACGCACGCACGCACACAGTGTCTTGCACACAGACACACAGTACATACAGAGAGCTACAAATTATGCAACGAACATGGTAAAAGGAGACAGGCTCTGCTTCTCTCTCTCTCTCTCTCTCACACACACACACACACACACACGCGCGCACACACGCACACGCACACGCACACGCACACGCACGCGCACACGCACACGCACACGCACACGCACACGCACACACACACACACACACACACCCTCCACCGGCGTGCAAGCAGTTGTTTGATCACAGTTGTTTGCAGCTCGCCGGTGATGGAATGTGCGACGCGTTGCGTTTGTGTGTTGCTATACAGCGGAAAGCCCAGAGACAAACAGGAGAGAGAGAGAGAGAGAGAGAGAGAGAGAGCGCCTCAAAGCCCGGCGGCTGGAACAAGAGACAAAGTGCTGACAACGACAACAACACACACACACACACACACACACACACACACACACACACACACACACACACACACACACACACACACACACACACAGCACCCAGATGGTTGGCTACTAGCCCTCACTGTACCATGGGAACGTATGTACAGTATAATGGTACACTAAGGAAGACACTGCTGTAGGTAATGCCAACAGGACACACACCACTGTGCGTGTGTGTGTGTGTGTGTGTGTGTGTGTGTGTGTGTGTGTGTGTGTGTGTGTGTGTGTGTGTGTGTATGTGTGTGTGTGTGTGTGTGTGTGTGAAAATGTTTTGTGCCGGGGACCCCAAGAAGAGAAGATTTATGTTTGTAAAACAAATATTGAAATTATTCAAAATTCAAAAAAGATTTCAATTTTTTTTTTAATATTTGCAAAAATAGCAGATGTTCAAGCTCGCAGCGCAGAACAAAGTGACGTGGTGTGAGCTTGTAGATCTGCTATCTTTGAATAGCCAACGTGTAAATGGATAAAGTGGTTAGAGGGATTGTGATGCTATTGTTAACTACTTTTACTGGGGACGCCCTGGAACACCCTTAAGGACCCCTGGGGGTCCCCGGACCCCACTTTGAGAACCAATGGTCTGAAGGACACTGAGGCACAATTTACGTCTCTCTCTCTCCGTGTGTGTGTGTGTGTGTGTGTGTGTGTGTGTGTGTGTGTGTGTGTGTGTGTGTGTGTGTGTGTGTGTGTGTGTGTGTGTGTGTGTGTGTGTGTGTGTGTGTGTCCTTATTTCAAGGGAACAGCCACAGCTCTTTTGATAGTACATGTCAGCACAAACAACACAACACTGGTGCAGCCAAGACACGTGATAGATTTAAGAATTCTCTACTGTTTCTGGCTACAAGCAGCTCAACTGTTTGTAGCCAAATATAAATTACTTAAAGGGTTAGTTCACCCCCAAAATGACTTTTTTTCCTATCGATTAGTCACCCCATGGGGACTTGAATTCATGGATATTTTTTTTGTTTTTGTCGCATTCCTAAGCCAATATGACCAGCTGGTCATCGAATTATTGGCTTAGGAGTGCGAAAAAAGAAAAAAAAAAGTCTCCATGGGGTGACTAATCGATAGAAAAAAAGATTTTCTTTAGGTGAACTATCCCTTTAATTCAAATAAAGAGATGAAAGTTCTAATTGAAATTAGAAGTTTCGCGCCGCGTTTCGAGCTTGTGGCTCTGCTACTTTTTATGCTTTTTTGTGACGCTGTATCATGGTCAAGTAGGCCGTTGATTTACAAAAAAAACACAAAAAAATTGAATAACAGAGATAACAGGCTTCTGCCCGACACCAACGAAACAATACATGGGCATACTGTAGGTATAGGCCTACAGTAAGCCAAAACTTAGCGAAGTCGGCAGGATTCAAACACTAGTGAATACAAGGCCCTATACGAGAGGAAAAGGAAGGTGACTCGTTGTGTGAATAACTTGTTCTCAAAGTGGGGTCCGGGGACCCTCAGGGGTCCTTGGGGGGGTACCAGGGGGTCCCCAGCAAAATTGGTTAATAAAACGTCACAATAATTTTAACCACTTTATCCATATTTTATACTTTGCTATTTTTGAAAAATCTCGAAAATGTGTGCTAATCTTTAAAGTTATACAATGCAGGTCCACAAATAACGATTTTTAGCAGCCTCTGCTGGTCATTACCGTCACTGCAGGTCGTTCGTTTATTCCTCTGTTACCCAGAATTCCATTTGTTTTCACCGGAAGACGGAAGCGTTTCAAAAAGCGTTCTTTTAATTGTTTTATACGATCTGTGGATCGTTTCTCTTAGCCAGTGGAGCTTTAGTTACCGTGAGCTGTGTTTTCTTTTTCTGTTGTTTTTCGATCTTCAAATCATACAATCTCTTAAAATCAGCGTGAGTTTCCTTTTTGTTATTAGCGCGATAGTTCCTGGCCAAACAGGAAACCGGTAAGGTAGTTCCTGGCCATTTTCGCGGCAGAGTCTCCCCCCTAGAAAATATATAAATAAAAGGCTTTCGGGGGTGAAATTCATGGAGTGGGTGTTGTGAAACATTTGCCACTCACAAAAGATATACAATTTAACTTTAGTTCTATTGAAAAAGTTACCTAGTATTACTTTAAATCTTTTTTTTTTAAAGGCAAACATTTTGAACTCAAATCTTTGCTTCTGGGGGTCCCTGGCACAACATATTTTCAGGTGGGGGTCCGCGGCCAATTTAGGGGGTCCTTGAAAGGTTTGAGAACCACTGGTGTGAATGATGCAGTGACAGTCATTTGTGTGACTGTTATGTCTTCTTAACGTTGTTGTATTTGTCCGTCTCTTTAGGCCCGTGTGACGTTGGCCTTGATTGAGCCTCACCGCCTGCATTCATGTGAGATGCTATTCTAGTAAGACCACCGTCTATTCTGTTGTTGGTCTGGGGACACACACACACACTGAATTGAACATTGTGTGCTCTCGCTCTCTGTTCGCACATGAACTGCCGAGGTGTCGCCTGTGCGATACAGGGGCAATGAGGTGCAGCAGTGTGTATACACACACTGTGTATGTATGCACAGGAAGGCACACACACACGCGCGCATGCGTTTGTATTACTATACTTGTGGGGACATCAACATTTTAGGATGTACATTATGAATGGCATTTGACATATTTTTAACCCTAAGCCCAAAAATCGCAGATCTACAAGCTCACAACAAGTCACGTTGTGATGCATTGTGGGCTTGTAGATGGGCTAGACCTAACCACTAAATGTCTAATCCTAATCCTAACAGCCAACCTCAATCTTTTCCTTAATTGTAAGCCTAGAAATCTTCTTTCACCATAAAACAAGAATCTGAATAAGAATGTATATTGCCATTATACCGAGGGTGCAACGGAAGTAAAAGCTGCAGCTTTAAAGTGAGGACCAGGTCCTCACAGTGTCTTAGTTTTCAAAATTGACTATACTTGTGGGGACATTTGGAAATCACAAGTATAGTAACACACATACACATACACATACACGCGCACCCGCACACACACACACACACACACACACACACACACACACACACACACACACACACACACACACACACACACAGACATTGTGTGTCAGCGTCCTTCAGACAGGTCCAGTGTAAGTTGCTCCCCTCCCCTGGGTCCACGCCGAGTGATAGAGAGAGAGAGTGAGAGAGAGAACAGACCACCATGCATTGGTCCCCTGCTGGTAAAACTGTCATACACTGAGTTCATGAAGCCGCCACACCTCTGACGCTGGACGCTATAGCTGTCAACAACTCTCCAGTGTACATACAGTACATACATACATATTATATAGCGTCGCTGTCGGGCAGATACTTTTTGTGTTTTTTTTAGAAATTAACTCCCTACTACTTGATCATACTGCAGCGTCACACAAAAGCATCAAAAGTAGCAGATCTGCAAGCTCGATACGCGGTGTGAAGCGACACATTTTGAGCTTGTCGATCTGCTACTTTTGATGCTTTTGAATCCATTTTATTATTTTTTTTTTACACCATTTTTGTAACCCATTTTTTCACCCAGTGCCAATTGCCTAAGCTGTAATCCTGGGCGCTGCTCTCCCTCTGCCAGCCTGGGGAGAGCCCCAAACTGAGCTCATGCTTCCTTCAATGCATGAGGAGTGAGCATGCCGCTTCTTATCACCTGACAGGGGGGGAGTTTCCCCGGTTGGATGTAGCACATGGAAGGAACACGTTATTCCAACCAGTTCCTTTCCCCTCCATCAGGCGCCCCGCCTGACCAGGGGGAGGCAGTATAGAGACCAGGATTACTGCATGTTTTTTGTGAGGGTACCTACCCTAGGGGACACGGGGAGAACATGCGAACTCCACACAGAAAGGCCCTTTAGCCAACCCCACCTAGGGTATGGGCACTGACGACGCGGAGGAGAGGACACGCCCCCAGTGCCCACAGCATCCCCGGCGGGAATCGAACCAAAGACTGAATTTTAATTTGAATCCTGAAAAGTGACAGTTGTCCAAAACACGTCAACATACGTCCAAGTATGACAGAGACGATATATATTGCACATACAGTCAGTGGCGTAGCTAGAACGCTAGTATAGGCTGGGCCTAGGCGCGAGTGGGTGGGCGCGCATGCATGCGTCGCCAGAGCGCATTTTTGGAGGCGGATTTTGGATTTTTTCCCCCGGTTTTTGGTTACTTTATTTCGGTTTTAGGGTTAGGGTTAGGTCAGGGTTATGTTATTTAATTCTTATTTTTGCCTGATTTTACCAATTTATTATCAAAAAATGAATTAAAAAAATATATAAATCTTACGCCCCTGCATACAGTACTGTCACGAACCTGGCTCAGAGTTCGGAAAAAAGAGAGGGACACACGGATAGCTTAAAAACTAACTGTACCAGCAGTACTGTACTCTACCAGCAGGGGGCAACGCCAATGGTTGCAAAAATAAGTCTGATTGTACTGCAGAAGTCTATGAGGAAATTACCCTAAACTTCTCACTTGATTTATTAAACCAGTAAACATTTTCCATAATGAGTTTATGTTCCCAATAGCTATAGTTTAGATACATCTTCAGTACAACACGATTTTTTTACCATTTTGTAAATTATGTTTCCACTTAGAAAGAAATAGAAGATAAAGTATAGGATATCGTTGCTGGAGGGTGCAAACCTTGTACGTCCAAAAAAAAAAACTGAAAGGAATAAATAACTCTTGTTCTAATGTAGTTATCATTTAGTCACAAGCTCTTGTTAATAATCTTCACCTGTTCAATATTTATAAATCCACAGACACATTACATAAAAAGCTGAAATATGGAGAAATTAGGTTTATTGCCTGGCAGTGAGCAGTGGTGGAGAAAGTACTCAAATGTTTTACTTAAGTAAAAGTATCAATACTGCAATGTAGAAGTACTCTTACAAGTAAAAGTCCGGAATTCTAAATGTACTTGAGTAAAAGTATGAAAGTATTGGTATTAAAATGTACTTAAAGTACCAAAAGTAAAAGTACTAAAATGTTTGAAAATAGCAGATCTACAAGCTCACATGCGACGCGTTGTGAGCTTGTAGATCTGCTATTTTCAAATAGCCTAGGTATAGAATAGGGCTGAAGTAGTTAATGTTTGTTTTATAATGCAATGATTTATATCTGCAAAGTAACTAGTAACTAATGTTTTCAAATAATTGTAGTGGAGTAAAAGTACAATATTCGCCTCGGAGATGCAGTGGAGTAGAAGTAAAAGTACTGAAAATTGGAAATACTCCAGTAAAGTAAAAAATACCTACAAATTGTACTTAAGTAATGTACTTTACACCACTGATGGCTACATTGTAATTGACCTGTCTCTACCCTAGACTACCATGGTGATCAGTACAGAAGCGTAGCAATGCACATCTCAGCCTCCACCCTCTCGCTCTTGAGCTATGGAACTGCACTGCTTCTCTTAGCTCCCCAATCCCTGGTTCATACGTTGTTGAATGCCATAAATATAAGCAGATCTACACGCTCACCACATGTCACAGCACAACGGGTTGTGAGCTTGTAGAGCTGCTGTTTTTGGGCGCGCAACACGGCACACCAACAAAGTATATCAAGCCCTTAAGGCTGCAAAGGGAATAAGTGACTTATCCGAGAGGATTGACTGTATATATACAGTACTTGCCTACAGCTGCAATTAAAAAAGAGCTGATATTTTAAGAAGGCTTGGGTTAAGAGGAAGAGTGACATTTCTAAGCTGGTAAAGGATTTTAGAAAAAGGTATTTTCCGCGGGCATACAAAAATAAATAAGAAAATGCCTATCATGAGTTTTTCATGTTTTATATACAGTGTATAAATATTGAAATCGACATTTAGCTCATTGAAGTATTGTAAGCACTTCAAACAGAGCACAACTAAAAACAAATGCAGATGAATAGTAAAAATCCTACAAATGAATAATTGCATTGGTGTCGTCCACCGAAAATAGCCAAGCTACAAGCTGACAACGCATTGAAGGGGAAACAGAGAGAACATGTGAGAGGAGGGTGGGTGGAGAGAGACAGAATGACAGGGAGACACAGAGACATAAGGACAGGGAGACACAGAGACATAAGGACAGAGGGAGACACAGAGACAGAAGGACAGAGGGAGACACAGAGACATAAGGACAGGGAGACACAGAGACATAAGGACAGAGGGAGACACAGAGACAGAAGGACAGAGGGAGACACAGCGACATAAGGACAGAGGGAGACACAGAGACAAAAGGACAGAGGGAGACACAGAGATAGAAGGACAGAGGGAGACACAGAGACATAAGGACAGAAGGATATACAGAGACAGAAGGACAGAGGGAGACACAGAGATAGAAGGACAGAGGGAGACACAGAGACAGAAGGACAGAGGGAGACACAGAGACATAAGGACAGAAGGATACGCAGAGACAGAAGGACAGAGGGAGACACAGAGATAGAAGGACAGAGGGAGACACAGAGACAGAAGGACAGAAGGAGACACAGAGACAGAAGGACAGAGGGAGACACAGAGACAGAAGGACAGAGGGAGACACAGAGACAGAAGGACAGAGGGAGACACAGAGACATAAGGACAGAGGGAGACACAGAGACAGAAGGACAGAGGGAGACACAGAGACAGAAGGACAGGGAGACATAAGGACAGAAGGATACACAGAGACATAAGGACTGAAGGAGACACAGAGACATAAGGAGACACAGAGACATAAGGACAGAAGGAGACACAGAGACATAAGGACAGAAGGAGACACAGAGACAGAAGAACAGAGGGGGTCACAGAGACAGAAGGAGACACACAGACAGGGAGACACAGAGACAGAAGGACAGAAGGAGACAAAGAGACAGAATGACAGAAGGAGGCACAGAGAC
>NC_137621.1:39663248-39673248 GCF_963280865.1 Gymnoscopelus braueri | reverse complement strand
CGTATACATTAACATCCATTACCCCTCCCCCCCCCCTGCCTGGTGTGAGCGGTGGGGGAGTCGGGGAGTCGAGGAGGGAGGCTCAAAGTTCCCCTGTGCACTCGAATGGGGGGCATCATCTCTCTCCCGCCCCGCCCCACCCATCGCGCCGTCCATCCATCACAGGGAACGCGGCTAAATGGAGCGCAGCGCCTCGCCTCTGACCCCTTTCAATGAGCCGTGGGGTCTGCCAGGGGGTGCAACGCTCGCGCTGGTCCCAGAGGGGAGCGATTTGGAGCCCTCGCACCCACTGCTGCAGCGCTAATGTCCCGTAGCGCTCAGGGATGCATTAGCCTCTAGACGTTACCTCCATCGATATCTCTCCCCCCCACCTCTTTTCTGGCTCTTTCTCTCTCTCTCTCTACCCCTCCATCCTTTTACCTTTCCCTGCATCCTTTTACTATAGTCTTTGTGTGTGTGTGTGTGTGTGTGTGTGTGTGTGTGTGTGTGTGTGTGTGTGTGTGTGTGTGTGTGTGTGTGTGTGTGTGTGTATGTGTGTGTATGTGTGTGTGTGTGTGTGTGTGTGTGTGTGTGTGTTTTTATACTGTATACAGTATATATAATGTACATGTATCATAAAGCCTGAGTTTAATTGTCCTGGGTGAGGGAGTGATAAAAGGACTGAGAGGGTGATAAGGCCCACGTTGCAGCTCACCTACAGCAAGGGTTCAGGCCGCGACCCCCCAAAATAATCATATTTGAACTTGGGACCCCCCACCCTGACAAGCACCTTTTTGCCATTGTAGGAGTTGAGATATTACATTTAGTTTCCACAGAAAAATGTTGTGACAATAGCCGAACAACAACGCCTCGCAGTGCAAAGCGTTGTGAGCTTGTAGAACGGCTATTTTCACAACGTTTGCGTCTTTCTTACGTAATATTTGACAATTTGGCCAGTTTGTTATTAAATTGTAACTTTGGAAATGTACAGATACCCTGTATACATGTATATCGTATGCTGGTTTGTTTACTGTTGAGTGAGAAAACAATGTTGCACATTAAGCTAATCATCTAGGGAAACCCCAAAATTATTTGGGGACCCCCCTGGGGGTCCCGACCCCCAGCTTGAGAACCACTGACCGACAGTATTAGTGCTATAGCTAAAGTGAGAAACGAACCGAGTCAAACATCTCAGCCACACAAAGACGCTGTGGATGGGTTGGTGGAATTGATAGTTGAGGAGACACTGGAGGTTATCCGGCTGCAAAACACCCAAAACACAGAGTGGAAAACAATGACCATTTGCGACCTTTAAAGCTAAAAACGAGTTTGAGTTGTGTAGTTACCTTGCCATAAGGTATTGTAACTCCAGATATTGGTGCGATATCGTCAATAGCTCTGATGACAAAAAAACAAAAAAACATCCAAAATAGCCTCCCCACTTACTTACACATTGCACAGTCTCAAAATCACTAGTTTGGCACAAACAAATGCAAACAAAGCGGATTCTGACAAACAAGGGTTAGGGTTTGCACTCAAAATGCACTTATCATAGACTACACAAGTGATGGGGCCTCTGGAATCAATGTATAGCACTACAGGTTAGCATAGGAAAACAATAAACAGCTGGAATACCATCCATCTCTTCCCCTTCTTCCAATATTCCATGCCACTTTTCTCTCCCTCCCTCCTGTTCACTTCAGTCAGACAGGTAGTTGGTTGGGAAGATAACCAGTCACACATGCCAGAGGGGTGGGAGAGCCCTCCCATGAGCCTTATCCAAAGGCATGCCATCTAGTGTTTCCAGATTTCGCAGGAGAAACAAGCGGCCGGGCCAGGTCTACGTGCCCAAAAGAAGCGTCCAGTATTACCACTTGAATCCTAAATACATCAACTATTTGAAAATATCAGATCTACAAGCTCATAACGCATCACTACTGTAGATTGCTACTGTATATTCAAAACCGTCTGGATTTTTCTTTTTGAAATATTTGGAATATTCACATTTTGGGTTTGCAACAACCCAAATCTTGTATGATTTTCAGATGGGGGTCAGCAGCCAAATACGAATGAATTTGGGGGTCTTTGACATGAAACAGTTTGAAAACCGCTGGTTTAAACAACATTAGGAAACAATCCCAAATAAGCAACTACACTTTAGAAACAAGCCCCAAAAAACGCAACCCACAGCTACCAATATGTACAAGTGACTTTACAGAAAAACAAGCCCAAAGTCACTTATAAAATGCAGACATGGCAAGACTGATGCCACCCCCAAAGTATGCACTAACTAGCACTAACTTACATACTGTACGTCTGTGAGATATTGCATCCATTATTGAGAGCTAATATTTAGCTCTCGGAAGGCTCTTTAACCATATGAACGTTCGGTGATAATAGCAAGACTCATGAAGGCTTTATTAATGCTTTTATTATGAGCATGTGAGCTTGTGGATCGGCTATGATCTTTGGTGCAAGGGTTCCCAAACTTTTCAGGCCGTGACCCCAAAAAAGAATCATAATTATTTGAACTGGGGACCCCCACCCTGACAAGCACTTGGGATTGTAGGCATTACATTTAGTTTGACACTGTTCCACAGATAAATATTGTGAAAATAGCCGAACTACAAGCTCAAAACGCCTCGCAGGGCAATGACAATTTGGCCAATTTGGTGTTAAAAAGGTCTTAAAAGTCATTAAATTGTAACTTTAGAAATGTGCAGGTACCCTGTATACACTTATACTGTTGGTTTGTTTACTGTTGTGTGATAAAACAATGTTGCATATTAAACTAATCATCTGGGGACCGCCAAAATAATTTGGGGACCCCCAGTTTGGGAACCACTGGTGTAGAGGAGAAAAAAGGAGGGGTCCTTAGTATAGACTCTTGGTCTGTCAACAAAGTATAGGTTTTAAGTGGTTAATAAACGCTATGGTGATATTATAAGCATTTGCATATTTACAACTTGCACACTGGTCAGCGTGCCGCCAATCTGTAGTAGCATATTAGCAGGTTTAATAGTTTGGCAGTCATACAGAAGGCATAATAACTGATATTAACACAGTGGACAAACATAATGCATCTGGCAACGGTGGTGAGTGGGTTGAGTGAAAATAATTCCCTCTGAAGAACAATCAAGGCCCCACCCCCAAACACAATTACTTGGTACAATCAAGCCGCTTCCAACGTGGACACCTGGAATCTATCGCTCCCAAATCCCCCTGACATTACGGAATATCTAGACAGAGAGAGAGAGAGAGAGAGAGAGAGAGAGAGAGAGACCAAACAAAGAGTCTGCGCGACGTCAAGCCTGCAATTGAATCCTCCATTGTAATCCCCCTAGTTTTTAATCAAGGCATATAATTACCTCCTATAACACAGGCATTAGTACTCATACCCTAAATTATGATTGCGCAGAGAAATTCTGATTATGTCCCCCCCACCAACACACACACACACACACACACACACACACACACACACACACACACACACCCCTCCCCCCGCTTAACCCTTTCTTCCCCCGATTCATTCGCGGCGTCAGCCCCTCACCTCCAGTCTGTACCAGGAGAGCTGTAGTTACGCCTTTGCCCTGCAGGTGTCGGTTCTTTAACAAAACGTACCTCAGGTAAAATGCAGAGTAAACTCCTCGGCGTTCATTTATCCATTCGTAACTCTGAGTGCGTACAAAATGTAAACCAAATGGACCCTTTTACGGGTCCATTTGTTTACATTTGTACGCTCACAGAGTTATATCGACACTTGGGATTTCGCAGTGCGACGTATTTTTTTTTTGTGGGGGGGGGGGGTGTTCGTGGCAATCAGCGCCTGGCTGGGTAGGAAAGATTCATAGAGGCTGATTGCGTGGCGGGGGGGCGGCGTAGCGGCGGTCCGACCCGCTCCATGCTAGGAATAACAAGCGGCAGCACCCGCAGTGTGAAACAACACACTGTTAATTGGAAGCAGCACGCCACTCCCCGGCTTTATGCACATACACGCCAGCTTCCTGGTACGTACTGTACTATAGGTAAGGTATGGAGGGGGGTATAGCTGCACTCGATATAAATCATCTCTACCTAGTACTATAGTGACACAGTACTCAGTGTTCATTTAACTCTGGGGGTATGTATACAGTACATGTTATCTAATGTGGTTACATTTTAGTTACAATGTAATTAAGGAACCGGAGGAACCAGATCCAACATTGAGGAACCGGAGTAGGTTTCGGTCACGTTTGGAAACGTTTCCGGAACTGGTTTCATCACACTGCTGCTCAGTGGTCCTCAAACTTTTTCATTTCTAGGACCACCATAACTCCGAGATTGTACAGACCTGCAAGGGTCCATTTGGAACCCCCTCAAGTAACCCAGAGGGTTCACTGTACCTCACTTTGAGAACCACTACAATAATGCAAACGTATGATTGAATTTGTGTATATAAAATAGTATAATTCAGTCCGAAATTAAATATACATGTTTTTTTAGATATTGGAATCCTTAATCAGACCGTTAAACCTGAACCAGAATCGTTAAAATCCTAAAAACAAACGGATAAATGAACGCTGAGGACTTTACTGTGTAGAAGGCAAGGCACTGCGTCACACCTTAACGCCTCTCATTCAACCAGGTTAGAAACATGTCAGGAATATGTGGAATGTTTTACTATACTGGAACATCTGATCCATTTAATGTGCACTCCAACCCTATAACCTCACCTCTAAATGCCTAATCCTAACCATAACTACAGACTGAATATTTTCCTACCTGTACGCTTAATGCTGCGTTCACACGGGCAGATGCAAAAAGATACAGTCTACCATTTATTTTCAATGGAAGCCAGTGATAAAAAGCAACATCCGACGTGTGTAGAGTAGCTGCTACAAAAGATACAAAGATACAAAGCTGGGTTCAACTTCCAGATACAATGATACAAAAATACAACTGTAGCTCCGATGACGCACGCTTGATGACGTCAACGAGCAACACAGATACAAAGCGACAGAGCGACAAATATGCTGTATCTCTAAAAACAACTATTTCCCTTGTGAGGACCAGGAAAATGGTCTTCACAATGTCTATTCCTCACATTTACCTATTACTGTGTGGACATTTGGCGCTCACAAATATAGTAATGTAAGTACACACACACACACACACACACACACACGTACTCACACACACACACACGTACTCACACACACACACACGTACTCACACACACACTCAAAACGCCTCGCTTCTCACCGTGTTTCGAGCTTGTGGATCTTAGCCTGGCTCCAGCCCCTGAATCGCTAGCCACGCCCATTAAAAAAATATGTTCAGGGAGTGAAACGAAATGAAAATTCAGGCTGAGTGTCAGGCTATGTGGATCTGCTACTTTTGATGCTTTTGTGACGCTGTATAGTGTGATCAAGTGGGCATATATTTACGAAAAAACACAAACAGTTAGAATATGGCGACGATTTATATAACGCCTTTTCTCCAATGGGCTTTTACAATTACGTTCACCCATTCACTGCCGTAACCCATGCAAGGCTCCAACCTGCTCATCGGGAGCAGTTAAGGGGTTAAGATGCCTTGCTCAAGGACGCAACCTTCGAAACTCAGAGACAGCCACTCCACCTCCTGAGCTGTCGCCCCTTTGTTAGATGACCGTGACCGTTGATATCGTCGCTGTCCAAAACCGTTGTAGATCGGCTATTTTAACTACTCTTGTCTGACATTCTTGTACGATGAAGTAGACCGTTAATTTATGAAAAAAACACCAAAAAGCTCATATGTGGAGATATAAGGTTTCTACCCGACAACAACGATATTCTGCCTTGTTCACATGTCCGCATCAGGAAGGACAGCTAACCAAAGGTCAACATTGCTATGACAATTCAGAGGTCCATTCTGGAATGTTTTTTCACTACAATACTAAAACAGTCTCTCTCTCTCTCAAACAGACACACACACACACAGTCACTAAATCCACCATGTGTCGCATGCAGGGTGCGGGACGTGGAGGGTTAATATAGCAGTTAACATTTCATAGATATGCTCCTGTGAGCGCGCGGGGCCTGATTTGCATGTTGAACACGGCTACTTGGAGAGCACTCTGCATGTTCCTGCACTGCTAAACTCAAAGCCTTAACGTATTCTGTCTCAACTCCTCCACCACAGCGCTCTGACTGCACACACGCACGCACGCACGCACGCACGCACGCACGCACGCACGCACGCGCGCACACACACACACACACACACACACACACACACACACACACACACACACACACACACACACACACACACACACACACACACACACACACACACACACACACACACACACACACACACACACACACACACACACACACACACACACACACACACGCGCAGGAGGAGTATGCACGGACAGTCGCACAAGCGCGCACAAGCGCGCGCACACACACACACACACACACACACACACACACACACACACACACACACACACACATGCATGAGTGAATACTTGCCTATACACAATGCAGACTGTACACTCATTTTAACCTTTTTTTTTGTTTTTCATAAATTAATGCCCTATTTAAGCAAAACGGTAGTGAAAATATCTAAATCTGCTATTACGTTTTTTTTTTAAGAATTTCAAAGTCAGATTTATTTTTTGCCTTAAATGACAAGTTGGAAGTGATTAAGACTTGGTTTTATAAATATTTAACCAATGAAAAGTATTAACAAGAGTTTGTGACTAAATAATAACTACATTATCCAGTGGAACACAGCTTCTTTTTTTCTCCATCCCCTGAAAAGTAGACACAGAGGTTTGAAGGGATATAGTGCCAGCGCACATGTGAGCGTGCACACACACACACATACACGCACGCACACACACACACGCATAAACACACACACACGCCCGTAAGAATGCCGTAAGAATAAAGCTGAAAAAATAGCAGATCAACAAGCCCACAACTTGAGCTTATAGATCAGCTATTTGTCAGTGCACGACACTGGCGAGCAACATTTTAGTCATAGTCTTTTGAATAAAATTCCATTTAGTCATATTTTAGCCATCTTAAGTGTTTTACTGTTAGTCTAGTTTTAGTTGACTAAATCTACAGTTGATTTAGTCGACAAAAATGTATTTTGGCAGGCCTTGATGGCATCGTAATGGCTGATATTACACTTGGTTGCGTGCAGAAAATAGCAGATCTACAAGCTCACAATGCGTCGCAGTGCGACGCATTGTGAGCTTGTAGATCAGCTATTTTCAGCACGCAACACCTGAGCGCAACCAAGCATAAAATGACTTGTCTTTTAGAACGCTCTTCTCCACTATTCCCTCCCTCACATTTTAGTCAACGAAATTGTCAGTATCTTAGTTTTAGTCATCATTGCTTAGTTTTTATTTCGGTTTTATTTAGTTCTCGTCAGTGAAAAAAGGTCGTCGGCGAACATTTTTCGTCATAGTTTTAGTCGACGAAATCAACATTGACACACACACACACACACACACACACACACACAACACATAATACACACATGATACACACAAATGCACACACCCACACAGAGTCAGGTCTGCTGTGCGGTGCATCCAGCAGTAGAGCAGATTGAGATTAGGCGCTGAGCTTTGCTTTGCTGGAAGAGATACAGAGACTGAACCCTGTAGAGGATTATCACAGGCAGGCTTGAGGGATTCCAGGGGATGTGCTCCCTGGAAATCACAGCAACATGGATGGATGAACGCTCCAGCTACAGCACCTTACTGAATGTAGTATCATTACTGTCGAGCAGAAACCTCTTATCTCCATATTCTAACTTTTTGTGTTTTTTTCACCGTAAATTAACGCTCTACTGGATCATATACTGCAGCTTCGCACCAAAGCATCAAAAGTAGCAGATCTACAAGCTCGAAACGCGACGCAAAACAACGCGTTTCGAGCTAGTAGATCTGCTACTTTTGCTGTTTTTGAATTTGAATCCTGAAAAGGAAGACCTGACAGAGACGATATGTATCTTATGTTCACATACACACTCACTCACATCTGTATAAGTAGACGTGAGTGACGTGACGTGAGCGTGCATATACACTCTGCATACGCATAGCAGCGCGTGTATGCAGACAAACACACACGCACGCGCACACACCTGCACCGACATGCAAGCACCCACATAACAGCACATACAGTACACACATACAAACACACACACACACACACAGACACGCATGCATGTGTGCAAACACACACGCCTGCACCCACCCACATTTCATATGTAAGCACACATGTAACAGCACGCACACACGCACACACACACACACACACACACCTGCACACATACACAGAGACTGGAACGCTGCAGAATCCAACAATCATCATTGTCACAAATTCATGACGGTACATAAATAATGCAAAACTTCATTAACAGTATACTTTCATCACACCATATCTATGGCAGGGCCGTGGACGCTGGGGATACAGTGGGTGAGATACTGTATATGACACTGTCGTGGCAGAAACCTCGCATCTCCGTAGTTCAACTTTTTATGTGTTTTGCGTAAATTAACGCCTACAGTACTACCCCTACTTCGTCACACTACTACAGCGTCACATACAAGTAGCAAAAACGGCCGATCAACAAGCTCAAAACGCGTCGCGATGTGGCGCGTTTTGAGCTTGTTGATCTGCTGTTTTTGCTACTTTGAATCGGAATCCTGAAAACTAACAGTTTTGGACATATGAGGTTTCCACCCGACAGAGACGATATTATGTTGATATGCATTATGAGCGTAGCACCGCAGTGATAAATTACTCATCCGACAGTGGTGGGTGTAACCACTATCATCCATATCTCAATAGCTTAACAAGGGTTATCAAATACGCTATTGTGTTGGGAACGATTGTGTGTGTGTGTGTGCGTGCGCGCGCGTTTTCTTATCTGCTTATGTGAATGAGCTCGCCGCGTGTATCCGCAAAAGCGAGGACATATACAAGTTGAGGTGTGTGTGTGTATGTGTACACGGACGCGTGTGCGCACACTCTCACGCGTGTGAAATCATATTCGCGCGGCAGCTGCCCATGAAGAAGGGGACGGCGGCGGATTCCGAATGATGGCGGGCTGTGTGTGTGTGTCTGTGTGCGCTGTAGCCCTTAACGAGCTATTATAGCCCTATTTATTTCTCATTAAAAGAAAAACAAACCGTGGGGCCCATAAATGCAAGGCTGGCTCTGTGATTCACACACCGTGACCATGAGGAGACACACATACTGTACCGTATACCTATATCACCCGAGCACAGAGCGATGACACCGTACTCCTCACACGTGGGCGACACGTGGGTGACACGCGCCCACGCCGCTATGCGGAGAAAGACACCGACCGGGCTTTTTGGACTCGAGCAGGTGGTGTGTTTTGTCAGCGTAATACACACGCACACGCACGCACACATACACAAACACACACACGTTTGTACTATACTTGTGAGGACATCAATATTAAAGGACGTTGATTCATAACAATGCCACTTTTACAAACTTTACCCTAACTTACCCTAACCCCTAAACCTAACCTATAACCCAACCCCAACTTGGAACGACCATTTCTCTTGTGAGGACTAGGAAAGTGGTCCTCACAATGACTGTTTCTCACATTCTGCTACACTTGTGGGGACGTTTGGCCCTCACAAGTATAGTAATACACACACACACACACACTTTCCCACATATGCAGAGAAGTGCTGCATATACAGTACCTGTAGGCGCATGCAACAAATGTGCATCTCACGCACAAAGGTTAATGGACACGTGAGAGCATTACTGTGCGTGCAATTTTATATCAACGAGCTCCCTTGCAAAAGTGCATAAACACACACACGCGCGCACACACACACACATGCGTGCACACACACACACACGTGTGCACCCCCCATTTTATTATGCGTACGTCTGGGTTGCGCCTCCTCAAACCCCCCCCCCCTTCTCTACACAACACACACACACACACACACACACACACACACACACACACACAC
>NC_137621.1:39591920-39663048 GCF_963280865.1 Gymnoscopelus braueri | reverse complement strand
CCCCGCTGGCAGCGGGAGCTGTGGATGGGGGCAGATGGGGGCGCGGAGTCCCGCCGCGTAGCGTTTAGAGTAGAGGTTGTCTAACTTTTTCATGTCAAGGACCACCCAAACGAATGCGTGTTTTGGCCACGGAACCTAGCCCCCCCCCCCACCACCACCATCTGAAAATGTTTTTGTGCCAAGAACCCCCGTACGAGATTTGTATTGTTAAAAGGTTTAAAAAATATTCAACATTTCCTCCCTCCCCCAAACATTTTTTGGGGGATTAATTTTTTTTTTTTAGATCTACTAGCTTGTACTAGCTTTTCAATCAGACGATGTACAGTATATAGGCTTAAAGTGGTTAACCCAATTTTTTATGCCATTTTAACCATTAAACCCCAACATCTGTATTGTGGGGAAAGCTTGTTGTGAGCTTGTCGATCGGCTATGTTCAGCTAAAGCTTTCCCCACAATAACAGAAAACAGACAATACACCAGTATAGAGCCCTGAGGGACTCCGGTCAACCATATAGGAGGGTTAAGTGGTTAGCTCATTTTGGCCTGGGGACCCTCTGGAACCCCTTGTCAAAGACCCCCGTGGGACCCCACTTTGAGAACCACTGGTTTAGAGGAGAAGATAGCAGGGCTGAGGGAGGGGCTTGGGGTGGGGGGGGGACAGGACAGGTAATCAGCCTGGAACTTAACGACTTCCCCCTAAGTGAGCGATTTATCTTCATGACTCCGAAGATGCTGTACCGAGATGAACTTCAACCCGGGCTGCACCGGTTTGTCTCTCGTTCCGAAGCAAGAGGGAGGGGGATGGAAGTAACATACACAATTTAATAAAAAAAGTAAAATAAAATAAAATGGAATTCAAACTGAGTGTAAATGCTAATGTCTGGTGTTATATCGTCTCTGTCGGGTGGAAACCTCATATGTCCAAAACTGTTCCTTCTCAGAAAAAAAGGGAAAAAAGTAGAAAACATAGCAGATCTACAAGCTCAAAACGTGGCGCGAATCGGCGTGTTTCGAGTCACGTTTCGAGCTGTGTTTCGAGTCGTGTTTTGAGCTTGTGGATCTGCTACTTTTGATACTTTTGTGTGAGGCTGTACTGTATGATCAAGTAGGGCAAAAAAAGTAATAAGAATATGGAGTTAAGAGGTTTCTGCCCGGCAGCAACGATATAATATGTGCATAATTAGATGCTAGAACTTGTATTTTATTTTTAAAAGTGGGAAGAGGGAGAGAGAGACGGGGAGAGACAGGCAGCAAAGGTCGTCGGGAACGGGACTCGAACCCACAACGCGCCATCAGGCTATATTGAGCCTACGTGCCCGGACCGCTAGGCCAACGATCCGGGCCACAAGACTTGAATTTTAGAGCAAGATTCTTAGATAACTTTATGGGCAACTGTTGGGAAGAATTTGCAGTAAAACGTTTAGAAAAACGCAACAACGCCTCTGCTCATTTAGACCTTTTTGATCCCGTGGGGCGAAAATCAATTGTCATGGCAGTACAGCAGTTATCAAACACAGGCCAGACACAGAAAAAAAAGATGTAGCTGTTTATGTTTGTCAGCCTCCATAGAGCAGCTCCCTGCGAGCCAGGCTGGACATATTGGCACCAGCAGATGTCAAAGAAGACAACAAATGCATTATTATGGAAAGAGGCAGAGATCGATCAAATACACAGTCCTTTGTAAAAGCAAACACCATTTACTATGTACTGTATAAGGAACACTGCAAAACTTCATTGCAGTGTTCATTGGCATTGCAGGTGGGGCCCCAAATAATTGGCAAAACACTAAGATTTAAATTACAATATAACATAATATAACAAAACAAATAGCCTAATGTAAGAAATACTTCAGTATTTTTTCTTTAAACCCTTGAAAATTTTGTTTTCCTAGTGATTGCGAACGCAGCGGAAGGAGGCGCGCCTCCGCGCGAAGTGGAGCTTACTATGAAACCGTGCTCGGGTTGTGTGTGTGTGTCTCTGTGTGCAGTATGTGTGCAGCCGCGCCCCCATGTGACTCACACTCTCATTGGCTGCTGACAGATCTCAGAGTGGAGCTTACTATGAAACCAACCCGATCGCCCCCCAAACACGGTGAAATAGCACGGATTGACAAACGGCAATTCCGTGCATAGATGACTAGGAACTCCGAAACTCTGTGCATAGGAGAACCATATCCCCCCCATTAACTTCAATACGAGGCGGAGGCAGTCACGTGACTTTCTCTCTACGCTCTCCCCATCACGGTGAAATAACACGGATTACAAGTCCGTTAATACACAACATTTTCGAGCTGCGTTCGCTTCCCGCGTTCGCGCGTCTTACTTGTACGAATAAATAATAACTTAAAATATACTACGTTGTTTCCATTGATCCAAGCTGGAACATAATCGATAACGGCTGCCGTGTTAAGTGGTTAGATGGGTAGGCCGTGAACAAGTGGGCCCTGACCCAGGAAAAGTTGAGATCCACAGTTCTTCTAGCGTACCATCAGGGTTTCACACAAGGTTGGTGGCGGTGCAGATGGAGTTTTTGGATTCTGGAGGCAAACTCAAGAGATACACTTGCCCTCGAAAAGAACTAATCGTGCGGAAAAATCTTTTGACGTTTTCCTCCTGTAGCACAACGGGGTACAGGGCAGAATCCTACTTACCTAATTTTTTAAATGTTATTACAAGTGTCGTTTTCAGCGAAGGCCATGCTAAGACGTCAACTGGATTTAATTTGGTGTCGGTGTCATCCGAAGAACTGGAACTCCACATCAAGTCCCGAAGTATATATGTACATGTAAGTACACACACACACACACACACACACACACACACACACACACACACACACACACACACACACACACACACACACACACACACACACACACACACACACACACACACACACACACACACACACACACACACACACACACACACACACACACACACAGTCTCACACACACACACACACACACACACACACACACACACACACACACACACACACACACACACAGTTTTGCACTGTGGGCAAGAATAAATGATAGATTGGACAACTGGGAAGAGCAAGGGATAAAGGTGAATGTCATGAGTGAAGGGAGGGCTAGATAGTGCAAGACAGACAGAGAGAGAAGAGGGAGAGAGAGAGAGGCAGAGAGAGATGTGGTGAATTCAACAGTATAATCCCAGACGGTATTTTGGCCCCCGAGGGCATTCCCCCCTGAGGCTAAAGAGAGAGAGAGAGAGATACATGCCCTACGCTGCTGTCTGCACCTCCTTTTCCCTCCTCCGTCTCGTAGCAGCATAAGCTGCTGTAATGTCTCTACTGCTGCTTTGGATGCGACTCACACACAAAGCCCAATGGAGTGCTGTAACGCCAGTGCTGTAACCACTCAATCCCTAGCTCCCTTATTCTGGGGGGCGAGAACGTTCCCCAGAAATAGCCGATCTATACAGGCTTGTAGATCGGCTACTTCCGAGATTTGTTGTAGAGGGAGAAAAAAAGCAAGTATATAGGGTTTAAGTGGTTACGGCAAGGCAAGCGCGTCGTTCCATTTGCATTGGAAATGCCGCGCCTCAATAATCGAGCAATACAGCCAACCAGCTAATTTGTATGGAAATTATTCTCAATATGTGAAATTATTTCAGCTTCTTGTGCTACTCTTTTATATGCTCTACACAGGAAAAGGTTAATAAACAAGTGTCCCAAATGTGAATTATTTAGATTTGGATGAAATGCGCTATAGCCATTAGAGATGAACTAGAACCACTGCACAGTAACATCTGCAGTGTTCATTTATCCATTTGTAACTCTGTGTTTTTATCCTGGTCACACGGGTCCGGGTCAGTTCAGATTCTGTTACCTCGGATCCCGGATCTCATAACCAATTTCAAGGGTCCATCCAGGTTCGGGTCCGTCAAACGATGGAGCATGCACAAAAAGGAATTTCACCCACTATTTTACGCCTGTAAACCTGTGATGATGTGACAAAAAAGATGATTCTGATTCTGTCATTTGAAAAAAAGCATGGAACCAATCAAGTCTCAACCCGTGAAGAGCTCTACCTTACAGGTCCATTGGTTGCTGCACACTCTCAGAGTTAAATTAAAGGTAAGGTAAATAACGTTTTTATGTAGAATAATAATACAAAAAGAAAACATCCATATAGGTTTTTAAAAAGGTGCAGAGTAAAGGTAACCCCCCCCCCCCCCCCAATACTTATTATGATTGTGAAATAATAATTTGAATATTTTTCGTCCGGTCCATAATCATTGTTTTTGTGGACCACTGTAAGCTGACAGTTATCCATTGCTTCTAATTTGTCGGGGAAGGTACTTTTTTCCCCCTTCAGAGACGCTTGGAGGCAGCCGTTAACACAACGGCGCACGAGTGCCGCCTTTACGGGCGTGACTCAGGGAAATAAGGAACCTTATGCAACATAGGCGTTGTTGCGACGTGTGTGTGGAGTGGGGTGCGACATCTAGTGGCTGAGTGTCGCCTGTTGCACCTTTAAACGCAGAGGATGTTTTTTACCGTGTAGAAACATCACTGCAAAATGATAATTCATCACCACACACACACTTAATTTTGTCCAGACAGACAGTGGTGGAAAAAGTACTCAAATGTTTTACTTAAGTAAAAGTATCAATACTGCAATGTAGAAGTACTGTGTTACAAGTAAAAATGTACTTGAGTAAAAGTACAAAAGTATTGGTATCAAAATGTACTTAAAGTACCAAAAGTACTAAAATGTTTGAAAATAGCAGATCGTTGTGAGCTTGTAGATCGGCTATTTTCAAATAGCCTAGGTATAAAATAGGGCTAAAGTGGTTAATGTATGTTTTATCATGTAATAATTTATATCTGGAAAGTAACTAGTAACTAAAGTTTTCAAATAATTGTAGTGGAGTAAAAGTACAATATTTGCCTCTGAGATGTAGTGGAGTAGAAGTAAAAGAATAGACAATTGGAAATACTCCAGAAAAGTGAAAGTACCTAAAAATTTTACTTAAGTACAGTACTTGAGTAAATGCACTTAATTACTTTCACACCACTGCAGACAGGCTCACACAGTTCGACCTTGGGAGTCCAGACACTGCAGCGTCGGAGTGTGAAGAGAACACTGTCAGAGCGCCTGTGTGTGGTAAATCAACAGACCAGCATACCAACCGTCTGTCATTGATCCCCAACTCCGTCAACTCCTTGTCCCTCTCATTCTTCTACCTCCTCTCCAATCGCTATTCATGCTTCATCGTATGATGGTGCCGGAAATAGCCGATCTACAAGCTCACAACGCGCCGCGGACGAGACGCGTTGTGAGCTTGTGCATCGGCTATGTCCGGCGTGCGCGACACAGCGGTACAACAGAGCGTATATTAGGGCAGCAGACTCCACACCTCTCTCAAGTCTCGTCATGTTCACGGCGCTCCCGGCTTTCTTTGACATCCCTCCCAACCTCACTGATGGGCCCTCTGTCAAGTCTGTCCGTCAAAGCTGAGGGGGCCACGCCCCCCTCTCTGCTCCATTAAGCCCGAGCACGCAAACCCCCAACGGCGGCTAGGACGGGACCAGACAGCACCGCCTCGGCCCCTGGCTCCGGCTATCGATTGGTTCTTAGGGTAATGGGTGTCTGTCTCCCTATCGCCTAATTGGCTAAGTGATGGGATTGATCTCCCAGATTGTTGGCTAAGTTCATTTCGCTGTGGCCACCGCCACCGAGACCCCCGGCCAACGGCGCGCTCTCTCCCTCTCTCTCTCTCTCTGCATCCCATGTTCTTAACTGCCAGGGAGCCCAGTGCGTATAATGGCTCCGGGATTGATCAGATGCTGGGGAGGGGGGTGGGGCTGGATGCATTAGTGCGAGAGGATGTAAAGGGAACGTTGATTAACGGTGATTATGACCATCATTACGTGATAATGGATTGAGGTATCCACGCCGGCCCGCACAGGGTCCCGTGTATTTTAAAGGAAGACGTTAGTTTGAACCTTTTATCCGCCATTCCCCAAAGCGGGGGAATGAATGCTAATCTAGAGTTAGCTTTATTTTTTATTTATTTTCTTCTATTCTTCCTGGTCATAAATGTAAGGCAGGAACTAAGGGTAAAAACAGGGCAAGCCAGTAGCAACATGGCCGTCTTGGGGTCCATTCACAATTTTTTGAAAACAGCCGATCTACCAATATTATAGATCTGCTACTTACGATACTTTTGTGTGACGCTGTAGTATGATCAAGCAGGGCATTCATTTACAAAACAAATACACAAAAAGTCAGAATATGGAGAGGTTTCTGCCCGACAGCTATACGATATGCAGCACTGTGCAGTTATCCTCACTGCTGTGTGGCTTATAGGATCATATATGCACCGCAGTAAATGGATTAACCTTTTTCCCCCTTGGTGACGACATATCAATCCATATCTCTCTCTGTGTCTCTCTGCTTATTTCTCTTAGCTTATTTTTCAGTGTCTCATGCTCCCCCTCTTTCCACATCTTCCTCTCTCCCCGTCTCCCCCCCCCCCCCATTTCCCTTTCCCGCTCTTTTCTATCTGTGTCACCCTCTCTCTCTCTCTCTCTCTCTCTCTCTCTCTCTCGTTCTATCTCTATGGAACTATACCCCTCCAGGCTTTGTGTTTCAGATGGAACCGATACTGTACGAGACACTAACGCGTGGCGTTTGTGTACATCTTGGCATCATCTAAATGGAGGCCAGCAGTGTCGGTGACATGTTTGGGGAGTGGGGGGGAATTGATATGGCTACCAGCTGCACAAACTCCATAGAGGTGGAGGAGAGAGAGAGAGAGAGAGAGAGAGAGAGAGAGAGAGAGGGGGGGGAAGAGAGAGAGAGAGGGGGTGATCGCACCATAGACGTATACCGCGTTCACCTGAATATGAAAGGAGCCTATTTAGATGTGAGCGACTTTCACATCACGTCGATGATTCATGACTTATAATGAGGCTGACGGAGGGTCGGGGGAGCTAATGACGGCGGCCACGCACACAACTGCCCCCCCCCCCCCCCCCCCACCCACGCACGACGCCGGGAATCCGCAACCTTGCACGCAAACGCACTCTATATCAACCCCTCCGCTTATACGCTCAATTCCACTGTGACTGCGCTGTGTCGCAGTCACTGCGGGCCACTGCGGTAGGGTAGGGTATAGGGGGTTTTAATTGCTTTACGGGAGACTGACAGACAGGCAGGAGGGGGGGGCGCGGGGAAGGCTTCAACTTCGCTTTCTTCCTATCCCTTCTGCACAGCACACAGAGGCCTCTGCGCTAGACTGTCTGAGTTGCAGTGTGTGTTGTATAGACCGTCCCTTCCCAGGCCCTCCAGGTCCACATATGGGAGGGAGATAACGTGTTCCTTTTGGTTTGGCGGTGGACGGGCAACCGAACAAGCTGCTGCTGGCACGTGTGTGTGTGTGTGTGTGTGTGTGTGTGTGTGTGTGTGTGTGTGTGTGTGTGTGTGTGTGTGTGTGTGTGTGTGTGTGCGCGTGATGGGAGTTGGTGGTGGGGTGGACGGCACACAGTAAAAGAAAAGAAATCCACGTGCGTGCACATTCCTGTGCATGTGCAAGCAGGGGTAGCCTTAATTATATTGCGTCGTGCGTGGCCAAAAATAGCAGATGTACAAGCTCACAACTCACTGTGAACCGAGTGAGCTTGTAAATTGGGTATTTTGGGTGCGGGATACCGTCGTACAACCGAGTATAAATAAGCAGGCTTATGTGTCCGAGTCTATGTGTTTCTACTAGCTCTCTCTCTCTCTCTCTCTCCCTCCTGCCCACACATGTAAGTTGAGAGAGAGATAGCTGAACATGTGGAGGAGTGGAGGTGTAGCGAGGTGTGACTGGGATATGGGTGTAAGTACAAGTTATTACTATCGGGACTGCCTTCGGTAGACTGCGGGCATTTGGCAGCCGGTTGCAGCTGGCACGTACTGTTTTGGACCTGAGATAGGGAATTAACACTCTGAACCTCACCGCAGTGTGAATATTTGTGTATATGTGCGTACCTTAAGTGGATTATGGAAAGTTGAGAGGGCCCTTGGCTGTTTGAAGAGGAATAATGTACCTACTGTACACAGGCATCCTTCCAAGCCGACTTGCAGTAAAACAATTCTTATGACTATATTTAGTCTTGATGGGGATCATTTTTGAATGCTCCATTGGCTAAAGCCTTTATGAGGGTGTATTATTGAATGCTGGATTTTTAAGCTGCTTTTTGGGGTTCTGTGTTCATCGAAGCACTTTGAGTGTAGCCTAGTGCATACCTAGGACCACTAAAGGGTTATGAAACCCTAGGCGTATTTCGTTTAGTTTTTTCAGTTCAACAAATTCGGAAGGTTAAAAACATGGCAGGCTGCATAAAGGGCTTTTCACACAGGAAAAGGACGCGCCTACTGTAGTCATTCATTTTCAATGAGGGGGGAGCGGGCAGGTGGGGAGGTGTGGCCAATCTGACAGGCGGCGCGGCCGCCCCACGACAAGAGTTGAAATGTGTTGAGCTTTTTCCTATGCGACACGTTCAAGTGCGTCTAATCCCACAAGGAGTGAAAAGACCATAACCACTTAAACCCTATATGGTTGACCGGAGTCCCTCAGGGCTCTATACTAGTGTCTTTTCTGTTTTCTATTATTGTGGGGAAAGCTTTCGCTGACAATAGCCGATCGACAAGCTTACAACAACGCTTGTCGATTTTTTTGTACCGATACTGGGGTTTAATTGGTTAAGGCTCACCTCATAGTACAACGTGATGTAAACAACACAGCTGCAGCTAATTGTTTTTTATAAAGGTTAGGTGTGCAAGCATTGACAATACTGTTGACTACTGTCTATGCTTGCACATTGGCACGCCTGAATCTAACACCCGTTATTCATTTTATTAGCTGTATCTTGTGTTGTTGTTAGGTTGTTCAGGAGCCGCATGCCGTCGCATGGCAAGCTCATATCGTACCTCAACAGCATGCATTAAAGAGGTGGTAAACTTCAAATCATTGATTTATTGAGTCCTGTTAGGATAATGACAGGTAATGATGACAGATGACAGCGAAGATGGCTGCCACGTAAGAGTGTACGCGCACACACATGTACGTGTGCATGTGTGTGTGTGTGTGCGTGTGTGTTAGTACTGCATGTGTATGTGAACCCAATATTTTTGGTTTACGCATGTGGACTTATGTATGTGTGCATGCGTGTGCATGTGTGTTTGTGTGTGTGTGTGTGTGTGTGTGTGTGTGTGTGTATGCGTCATGTGCATGTCTTTCCACAGGGCTGCTGGGTCACAGTTCAAGGGGGTCACAAATATTGACCGGTACCCTTGCTATACTGTATCTATTCAAGACTCTGGGATCCAATTACAGGCAGCAAACATGTTGTGGCAGTCGGGCGGCAAACTTGTATGTTCAAAACCGTTCCTTTTTTTAATTATTATTTTTAAAACATTTATTTTAATTAAAATGCGTTGTGAGCTTATCGGTTATCTTCACTACGTTTGTGCGACACTCTTGTATGATGAAGTAGGCCGTTAATTTACGGAAAAAACAAAACAAATGTAAACGTGGAGATACACGGTTTCTGGCCGACAGCAACATGTATAGGTCATTACGGTACAAAGTGTGGTACCACAATGGGCTCCCGCAGCATGTGTCTAATGGACACCGAGGTGTTTGGGACCATTAGGCTAGGGGCTGTTGTTGTAGCGCAAGCAAGCCGGTCAGCACAACATCCTAACAGAGCCCACGCCATTATTAGGATCTTTGGTATTTTGGCTGTGAGTGTGTGTGTGGTGTGTGTGGTGTGTGTGTGTGTGTGTGTGTGTGTGTGTGTGTGTGTGTGTACTACTGTTGAGAGAAAGAGGGGGATTGTGGTTTTGGAGTCGATTGTAAGAGAGAGAGAGAGAGAGAGAGAGAGAGAGAGAGAGAGAGAGAGAGAGAGAGAGAGAGAGAGAGAGAGAGAGAGATCAAAAGAGAGGTAGAGAGAGAGAAAGAGAGGTAGAGAGAGAGAAAGAGAGGTAGAGAGAGAGAAAGAGAGGTAGAGAGAAAGAGATTGTAGAGAGAGACAGGGCGGTATAGGGGAGGGTGTGTTGAGAAGCTGCGGTTAGCTCCAGTCCATGATAGAATCTGCAAATGGACGCCACCTTTTCGCACAGGGAGGACAAGTCATTTTAGTGGCCTAATGGAATTTTACAGCATGGGGGAATTGGTTCTATAGGAGAAGATAACATCTCATGGAATACAGCTAAAGCCACGCACTATAGCAACATTCTGATATCTCCATTTCTTTCTGACTATAGTGGCAAAGAGCGCAAGATGAGGAACCTTACTCTACCGATGAGGTTAAGACAGATTAGATTGCCGATATCACAGATACTAGCCCAGTACAAGTCTTGCTGTGTTCTTCAGAAAATGTTTGACTTCACTCACTATAAGAGAGTGGAGCACTTATGTTGCCAGGTGTAGCCCATACTCGTTGACATAAGAGATAAATTTACACGCTGTTTATGACATGCTTTTGCTCTTGACAAGGATCAAGGCCGAACCCTCTTGGAGAGCTTAATTTACGACGAGTCTTCCGGTTTCCAAGCCTGGCTTTTAATAAGAGACGTCCAGAGTCGTAAATAACTATGAGCATTCACTAAATCATTAGCCATTAGCCAGTTTGTGTGCTTTGTTAACAATCTTGCCAGGTGAGGTTTATGCGTGTTTATTGGTCCTGTGAATTTTTAAGGAGGGCTCCGGGAGAGTGCAGTAGATCAATAGCTCTTTTCTCTGACTGAGACGCATCCTAAATCATCTTCACACTTGGAGTCAAATAACAAGCTGGAGTTGCAAAGTTATACAATATGGCTATTTAAAAAAAACAAAAACATATTAACCCTGGCATCACTATTTCGGGCATGTCATTATAGGCAAAACATTTGTTTTCCCTTTTCTGCCCAATTTAGTCATTATGCCAATTAATTACATTTGTGTTGTCACTGCTGTTGTATCCTATACTGACTCAACTGCCCGTGAGGAGCCCCCACCGGGAGGACATAGAGCCTTCGTCCTACTCCTCCCGCCCAGCACTCCCTGCTGACAGGTGCCGCCCCAACCCATTGCACCCGTCTGTGTGTGTTCCTTGTATGCCCATATGGAGATCCCTGATGTCATTAGTATATGCCCATACCCTGTATATTGGTGGTTGGATCGGCGGTTCTGGACAACCGCATATTAGAACAACTCGGCAGCGGGCACCACACTCCCTCCAGTCCTTGCCGATGCGCGAGCCGGGTTTGAAGTTGGTCGGTCCCATACTATGCACATGACCATATATTATGTGTATAGCGGTCTGTATATCTGTGGCTCTGGACAACCTGATCTCCATATATGCCAATATATGGGCATGTGGGGTTTGGTTTATGGTTACGTCTGAGTCATAGTGACATGGCCACGGTCCTGCCTATATATATGGGCGTGCCAGGTTTGTTTATGGTTTTGTCTGAGTCATAGTGACATGCCTATATATGGGCATAGGGTTTGTCTATGGTTATGTCTGAGTGATGTGGCTGTGGTCCACCGGTCCTCCTCTAAGCCTATTTTAATATACTGTATGATATGTGCTCGGTATGCATAGTTGAACTTTTGGAGAGGAGCAGCAGCTGCTTTCATCCTGTGGCGTTAACTTTGGTGTGGTGTGTGACACTGACAACCCGGTCATTTACAACCCGGTATGGAATGGTTAGCACAACAACCATGAGAAAACCATGTTTACGTTGTTTCAGCTGAGCTATTTTGTGCTATTCGCACGACGTTCATTCGAACATGGCACGTGTCAATCTGCGTGCGAGTGCTATGGAGATGATATCCAAAGCGATCCTCGGCGCATTAAAACGCTGTCTGTGTAGGCACGGCTCCTAAATCAAAGTCGTCTAAATAACTTTGTTGTTCTGTGAGCCAGGTCTGCCTGCACTGTGCTGCCGTTCTCTGTATGTGTGTGTGTGTGTGAAGCCAAGTTCACCCAGCGGGCGGCTACTGAACCCATAGCCTGGCCGTAACCGTAACCATGACAACCATGAAACTCTGCTGTGTAGAGTTGCACATAGTTTCCAAAAACGCTAATAAACAACTTTTTGGGGAAAGTGAAAATGAGCTTCCTCACTGTCTTCATGTGCTAATGGTCAATGGCCATGTGCAAGTTCAGATCAATTGCCTAACCCACTGAGGGAGAAAAATGAGGATCAGACAGACTGACGGACAGAGGTTTCTTCAATATATCGTTGCTGTCGGGCAGAAACCTATTATCTCCATATTTTAACTTTTAGTGTTGTTTCGTAAATGAACGCCCTACTTGATCATCACAGTGCCCTACAGTGCCCTACAGCGTCACACAAAAGCCTCAAAAGTAGCAGATCCACAAGCTCGAAACATGGCACAAAGCGACACGTTTTGCGGTTGTAGATCTGCTTTTGCTGCTTTTGAATTTGAATCCTGAAAAGTAACAGTTTTGGACATATGAGGTTTCCAACCGACAGAGACGATATAGTAGGATGTTTGCCAATGACATGCCCAATAGGGATGCCATGTTGAAGGAGGTTAATTTCACCAGCTAGAATGTAATCCAACGAATGTATACGAGAATGACTCTCCACCTACAGCTGTAGAATTCTGTACTAAATCTAATCGAACAACTAAAATCTTATCTTATGGGAAACCCTGGAAACAAATCTTTTCAACTGGGAGGTCTGCGGCCCGAGAACGTATCAATTTGGAACATGAAAACTGTGTTGAGAACCACCACTGCTGTATAGACTCCACTTTTAGGTGGCCAAGTGCTGATGATGACAGGCTTGGTTCTCAAGGAGAAGGGGGAGGAGGCAGCATAAGTCACTATGTCTTATCTCCTTAGCAGCAAGCTGCTTTAGACAGGCTTCTGACGAGGACAAACAGGCTTCTGGGAGGGCTGTGTGTACAAAATATTCATCCACAGATAAAGAGGAAGGGAGGGGAAGGAGGAGAGGAGTTTTCTTTCTCTCTCGCCTTATTCTCTCTGTCTCTGTATCTCTCTCTCTCTCTCTCTCTCTGCCTCCTTTTACCCACAAGGCTATGGGAGATGTGGGGGTGAAGCAGCAGAAGGCGTGTGCAACAAGCCGTGAGATACACGGCTATCGCCATTCCGCCGCCTAATTGCCATGGCGCTGGCATGACGACGCAATTTGCAGAGCAGAGGCGACAAATAGGCACTATGAGATTTTATTAAAATTGTGCCAGGGCTAAATGGCGCTGGGCATGTATCAGTAAAAAGAGGTAAATATAATATAGAATGTGTCTCTGCACCACAGAAGCACGTCTGACCATTCTGGCTTTTTATTCGCATGTTGTTGACATGTTGCGCGTGAGAAACAATGCTTCTTGTGTCTCCCGTCTCCCCGCCCCCCCCCCCACGCCCTCCAGCCCTCCAGCAAGGCATTTGCAGTGAACCCCCCACTCCCTCATCCCTCCACCCGCCCCCCCCAGCCGTTTGCACTTCCAATTTCTAGTATTAAACAGATTTGAATAATCATTCTATTAAGCTGTCAGGTCCCAAAACCCCCACGCTTGTTTGGGAGGATGAGATATTTTCAGAGCCAAGAGAGAAAGAAACAACATATAAATAAATAACTATATAAAGGGAAGGAAATAAACATCCGATTTGCCTCCCTCGCCTCGATATCCCCATTTGAATATTGGCTATACATTACACATGAATGAGGACCTATATCTGTGGTTTTGCATGTGTGTGTGTGGGGGGGGCTTATGTCGACTAGCATGAATACAGCGCTCATATTTCATATTTGCATTGGTATTTGAGCTCGGTGCTACAAATGATTCATTGAGATGCCTCGTGCATGTGGCAATGAATGCTATAGCTGGAAGACGACTGCTGAATCTGCTGGCCATAGCATGAATATGTCTCACTGAGACAGATATGATTACATTTTGCCATGGGTTCCTGGAACTTGTTCAGCGAAAGGACAATAAGGGCAGGAATGACCCCATGTGTGGTAGGGGTCGTGTGCTATATTGTCTGGAGAACATAAATATGGTAAGGTAATTTGTTGACAATGCAACATAATGAATGATATCTTATTCACCAGCAAAGTGCAATAGCCATTTCTTCTGGCCTGGCATCCAGATGAATCACAGACAGATGGTTTCATAACGTCATTGCTCGCTCCCAGCGGATCGGTAAGTTGAACCAATCACAGTCGTGTTAACCAAAGACGACGGATAATATGGAAATATGTGCCACCTTCATTGACTCCCACTGTATTGAGAGTGGCTGCAGTAACGTGTTCCAGCAATGCACCCACGAGTCGCAAAGAGACCATACTTGGCAGTGAATGGAGCTAAATGCTAGAGCAGTGGTTCTCAAACGTTTTAGTGCCAAGGACCCTCAGAATAGAAGAATTGTGTTAAAAAAAAACGTACAATTATTCAAAAATGTTCAAAAATTTAAAAGATTTTTCAAAAATGTTCAAAAATATCAGATGTACAAGCTCGCAGCTTTTATATCTGCTGTTTTGAACAGCCAACGTATAACATATGTATAAAATGGTTCAATTGATTGTGATGCAAACACATTTAGCTGGGGACCCCCTGGAACCCCTCCAAGGACCCCTGGGGGTCCCCGGACTCCACTTTGAGAACCCCTGCGCTAGAGAACACTCCTTATGCAGTCTGGATTTCAAATATTTATGAGCAACTGCACTATTGCTATAGCTGTGGTAACATGATCTGAGATCATGAACACATATTAATAATGGCAGCGCAATCTTGTGGTTGTAGTTTAATCTCACCTGCAACATCCAATAGCATCGAGGGTATGTGATATTGACTGGTTAGCTTGTTCATGAACAAAATAAGAATAAAATAAGAAGTAAATCTGTTTGTAACCGAATGGTACACACATCCAATAAATGTATAGAAAATCAAAACATTTAGTCTTTCTTTTCTTTTTTTTACCAGTTCACTATGAATGCTTTCCGAATATTGTCGCTGTCGGGGTGTAGAACTTGTACCGTATGTCCAAACTGTTCAGGAAATGAAAAAAATAACATGTGTTCCAATGGATCCAGTGCAGTTATTATTAGTCACAAGTTCTTGTTGATACTTTTCATTGGTTAAAATGTAAAACCCACAGACAGACTTGCATCCCTATTTTGTCTACAAGAACGCAATGCATTGTGAGCTTGTAGATTGGCAATTTTTTGTAGTTTTGAGTATGAATGAAATAGTATAAAATAGGGCAAAAAATATGGAGGAAAAAAAAGATATATGGAGACACAAGGTTTCTGTCTGACAGTGACAATATATTACCGTCTCTGTCGGATGGAAACCTCATATGTCCAAAACTGTTAGGGTTAGGGTTACGAAAAAACACAAAAGGTTAAAATATGAAGATAAGAGGTTTGCGCCCGACCAGCAACGATATACTGTAACATTTACATTTCATACTCAACACAGGCAATTGCATACGAATGGAGTATTACAATTTGCCTGACCCACCACAGTTTGCCTGCAGACAAAACGGGCCAGCAAACGACACAGCAGTCTCCACACTGTCCTCTCCCACCTGGTCCAGACAAACATGACAGAACTGTTCACTGAACACGGGTCAGCATTCAACACCATGGTGTCCTCCAAGCTCGACATCAAGCTCAGAGGCCCAGTAGGCCTACTCAACAACACCACCCAGGCCTGTACAGCTGGATCCTGGACTTCCTGACAGACAGACAGACCCAGGTAAAACTCCTCCACACAGGCTCTTAGCACTGGGAGACCCCCAGGGCTGGGTGCTCAGCCGTACTCCTAGATCAGTGGTTCTCAACTTTTTCGTGTCAAGGACTCCCAAATTCATATATATATTTGGCCGCGGACCCCCATCTGAATTTTTTTTGTGCCAGGGACCCCCAGAAGAGAAGATTTGTGTTTTTTTATTATTTTACGTAGAGAGACGTGGAGAGATTATTCAAAATTATGATTTTTCATCATTTTGAATAATCCTGTGCAGGCCAGGGACCCCCAGAAGAGAAGATTTGTGTTTTTTTATTATTTTACGTAGAGAGACGTGGAGAGATTATTCAAAATGATGATTTTTCATCATTTTGAATAATCCTGTGCCCAGAAGAGAAGATTTGTGTTTTTTATTATTTTACATAGAGAGACGTAGAGAGATTATTCAAAATGATGATTTTTCAAAAATGCTCAAAAACAACTGATGTAAAAGCTTGTATCTCTGCTATTTTTGAATAGCCAACGTATAAAACATGGATAAAAGGGTTAAAATGATTGTGATGTATTAACACATTTAGCTGGGGACCCCCTAGAACCCCCCCCCAAGGACCCCACCTTTGAGAACCACTGTCCTAGATAACACACGACTGTGCGGGCATACACAGCTACATCCCCACCATAACGTTTTGCTAATGACACCACCGCCAGTGGCCTGGTCACAGACAATGACACGATGACCTACAGAGGGGAAGTGAGAGCCACCTGACATGGTGGTGTCAGGTGTCACCTGACTGGGCTGCGTCACCGGCCGGTACGGAAGCTGCACCGCCCTCGGTCACGAGGCTTTACAGAGAGAGGCTCGAACTAGTGCAGCACATCCACCAGCTGCCAGTCATTTGGCTCTCATGAAGGGCAGCCCAGAACCTTTCATAACCTGAAACTTTGCAGAACCTGTGAAGTTCTGTGGTGGTCTTTTGTTTATGTACCGAACACGGGCCAATTGTGTTCATATAGGCGCTAGACAAAGCCGGATGCACCACGGTGGATTCGAACCCACTTTGTAGTCTTTTTGAAGAAACTAGCTAGCAAATTGACATTATCCTTTACACAACGTCGAGGTCTGCTTATTGTTTGGCTTCCATTAGATTCTTTGACAACATAGCATTTTTTGGCCCTTTTTTTAAATGTATATTTTTTCATGAAGTAGTTTCAATGTAGTTAGCTAGTTTTAATAATAATAATAATAATAATAATAATAATAATAATAATAATAATAATAATAATAATAAGGGTAATAATAATAATAATAATAATAATAATAATAATAATAATAATAGTAACAATACTTTTTAAAGTAAACCAGAGCAGAAACTTCTGTACTGAGAAATGCAGAAATATGTGTACGGTGTAGGCCTACGCATAATATTTAGAGGGGGATTCATTCTGCTCAACTTATACATACGGCCCAGAAGTTGTGTGGGCTGGCAAGGATGGCTGAAACTTGTCCGTGTCATCCATCATTGCCAGGAGAGAGTAGCCACCTCTGGTGGCACAGCTGTTTGGGCATTGACACCCATGTGCCAGCCTTGCCCCTGTACATCTGCTGCTGTGTTGGTTTTGACAGGGTCATCTGTGGTTCTGTGGACCTCAGGACCCAGTGAACCTCTGTCCAAAGCACAGAGACACAAAACAGATGAGCACGATGAACACAAGGTATGGAATGAAGTTGTTATTTTAGTCTGGAACAGCTTCCTCTCAATAGAACCACGGCCCACAATGAATTAGGCAAGAAAACAAAAAAAAAGATGCAAGTCAAGGAACAATTGGCTTTCATATAAACTCCTTTTAAAGGCTTCAAAGTCCAACATATGGGCTAAGTTATAGCCCAGCATTATGATAGATTGAGTCGTGCTGAACACAAATTGGGGGAAAGTATGATTCATCACTGAAAGCAGTGCATCCTTATCTGGATAGACACCGGAGACATTTGCATGGCATGGAATTGGCACAAACAAGTGCCAATGTCATACTGAGAACATTGTGATGGTTGAATGCTAAGTAGCCGATGGCTGAAAGCAATTAAGTACATTTACTCAAGTTCTGTACTTCAGTGGAATTTTTTTACTTCACTCGAGTACTTTTGATATTTATACTTCTAATCCAACTCGGAGGCAAATATTGCACTTTTCACCCCACTACAATTATTTGACAGCTTTAGTTACTATAGTTACTTTGAAGATTTAGATTATTATTATAAAACAAACAAATTTAGATGGAACACCTACAGTACTGTATACGTTGTTAGCCTATACCTTTCAAGCCGGGGACACCTCTGTGTGTAGTTGTTGCTTTTAATTGATAGAATCGGAATCATGTCTAAATGGGTTAACCACTAAAGCTGGATTGAATACTTCGGATATTCGAAAAAAAGCTGTTCTACAAACTCACAACGCACCACATCACGAAACGTTCTGAGCTTGGGTATTGCTACTATTACTCAAGTCAAATATCTGAGTACCTCTTCCACCACTGATGCTAAGTAGCTAGCCTTCGCTATTTTGGAGAAAGCAAACAATAGTAAACATTTAACTTCTCCCAGAGGCTACTTAAGGTTTAACATTCACTATAACATCGCTATATCAATGCTTTGGCCCAGTCACAGCATTATAAAATGTTATTTTACAATGACGGGAGCATCAGATGTCAATTATCCAGTGAAAAAAAAAAGAAAGACCTGTGGTTTCTCTAGTCAACGTGATAGCTGGGATCAGGTCAAAACCATGCAACCACAAGGACGGTGAAGTCATTTTGAAATTCAAACCCTGAAGAAGCAGTACACAGAAGGTAGGTACACAGTCACAACCTCAATGTTAATTTAAATCAACTTAAATGGGTACATTTATTTCCCCACCCTCTCAGAGTTAAATTATCAGTGAGGATTCTATAGCGCACACCCCTCCTGTCACCTCCCCTGCTGAGCAGTAAGGCTTTCATGTGCTTTTCAAAGTCTCAGGTAGCATTACCCCGGGCAACCTTGACAGAGCCCGGGGCAAAGGCGCCATTCAGCTCTGCACATTCGCACGGATGCGCACGTGTACGCACATGTACACACGCACACACACACCTACGGCGGTTCTGCATCATCCTAGACCCCACCCACGCTATCCTCTGCGCGCGCATGCACGCACGCACACAATCTTTGATTGTCTCCGTGCCGTGGCTGTCATTAAGACTCATTAAGGGGGATGGGTTTATTGAAGGCAGTCATGTTGAGGCATCCGCTGAATTATTCATTTGAGGGCCCCCCACCGCACACACACACACACACACACATGCATGCAAAGACACCACACATCCTCACAGAGATGGAGGCAGCTGGAGCTGACGAGAGAGAGAGAATGAGGGAGAGAGAGAGACTGCCTATATAGGTCACTTCCTCCTCGCACTCAGAAAAGTGGAACTGGAAAGGAGGGAGGAAAATAGTCAGAGGAGGGCTTATTATAGCATGCACGCGAGCTCACACACACTGCACGCAGGCGACACACACACACACACACACACACACACACACACACACACACACACACACACACACACACACACACACACACACACACACACACACACACACACACACACACACACACACACACACACACACACACACACACACACACACACACACACACACACACACACACAGGAGCCCCCTGCAGATAAAGGAGCATGTACGGTCCCCTCCAGAGAGTATAGGGCTGTCACAGCTATGAATGAAGCGCAGAGTAGCTTTTTGATTGAGGTAATACTAATTCATTGTTGAGGCACAACGCGGGCGCCGCCGATGGGAAAAAAAAGAGCAAGAGGAAGAGAGGAGGGCGAGCGAGCGAATGAAAGCAGAGGGAACCAGGAAATACGAGAAACCGCTCCGTCTTACAGAGCGAGAGGGAGCCGCACACCGTTCCAATCCAGAGAGTCCGGTTTAACTTAAATGGAACCAAGTGGACCTTTAGCCACTGAAAAACCCTCTATACTTAGTAAAACAGACCTGCAGCTGTACTTGGTACGCTCTTTATTCACTCTACACAAAATCTCTTCACCAAAAAATTGCCGATCTACAAGCTCACAACACGTTGTGTTTTGCGACATGTTGTGAGCTGCTATTCTTTTTGGTGAACATTTACCCCAGAATAGGGATGCTGGGGTTCAAGTGGTTAAAGGACCACCTTGCCCATTTTCAACCTATCTTCATATAATTGGTCCTCAATAATGCTTATTACGTATAATATGGTGCCATTATTGTTCTACTCACTCTGTGTCTCAGATGAGGGCTGTGGGCAGTTCAGAAACCCGCCTACCAGTGACATCATCAATGGGGAATTCAAAGCTAAAATAAACTGTAGTCTTTCCATTCCTAGGAAGTTAGCCTGCTATAAGAGGAGCCATTGTTCTCGCAATAATAAAAAACTATCAAATAAATTATAAATGGGTGAAATGGTCCTATAAGAGTGCATTTGGTTACCCTCCTAGAGTTACAAACGGATACAATGAAAACTGTGGATTTTACCGTGCAAGAGAGATAGACCATAGACGTGTATCTGTGTGTGTGTGTGTGTGTGTGTGTGTGTGTGTGTGTGTGTGCGTGCGCGCACGCCAGCGGCTGTATTGATAGATCTAACGGAGTCGGTCAGCTGCTTAGCATTTCATCAAATGGAACTGTTTCCGCATGCAAACTCAGAGCGCCCGTCCACACACAGCGGCATATGGCAATATACAGCATGCATGGAAATAGATGCTGCATTTACATTCATTTTGATCACGTATTCCTTCAAATATTCATAACATACAATTAGGGTTAAATATGCATGGCTACAATGGAGAGCCGAGTGGAATACTGTAGGTAAATGCACGCTGGAGGCGAGAATAATCGCAATATCTCCTCGATGAAAGCAAAACAAAACATGGATATAATATACTGCTACAGTATAGGCAGCATCAATGCAGGAGCCATGGCATCTATACCAGCGTTCCTTTGGTCTAAAAAAGATAACGGCGTGATGGTGTGTTGTCTGTCCCTCAAGGTCACTTCCTGTTTCTTTCCGACCAATCCGGTCGATCCTCCTTGTCACATTACGCTTTCCGATTGGTGGACGGACGCAGGGTTTTATGTGATTCTCTGAATCGAGCGTGTTGATGGATACTGAAGAGGGGGGGGAAAGAATGGCTCTGAGCTGAGATTGTGTGTTGAGAGCTTTCGAAGGACGCGGTCTGAACCGCGAAGGCCTTCAAACCGGCTTTCAGACCAGAAAACAAGCACACTGTGAAATCCTGAGTGGTCATTTCAAAAGGGAGAGAGTCCACTCTCGGAGTACAAAATAGATAAATGAACACTGAGGCTTTTACTGTGCGCTGCTGCACCACCTGTGCGTCCTACAGACAAAAGTGTGTGTGTGTGTGTGTGTGTGTGTGTGTGTGTGTGTGTGTATACAGTGTTTGTGTGTTTGTGTATGTGTGTTCACGCATCACAGGGGCAATATCACAGCAAAGGTTCACCGCCTCTCCTTGTCACCCAGGCTGCTCTGTCCTCACCTGACGTCTCGTCAACGACCTGAATATCAAGTGTGTGTGTGTGTGTGTGTGTGTGTGTGTGTGTGTGTGTGTGTGGTCAAGTGGGTTGAGGAGAGAGAGAGAGAGCGAGAGACGACAGATCTGGGTCAGGCAGTTCCCATGAGTCTCTGAGCGCTCCATGGCGGCTGACACGTCTGATGTGAGAGAGAGAGAGTGTGAGAGAGAGAGAGAGAGAGAGAGAGAGAGGAGCGTGCAAACAGACCAAGGGTCAGGGGAGGACAGCAGGGTTCAATTTGTACCAAAAAACAAGAAAAGGGGAGGACATTTTCTTGACCACTTAAACCACATACGTTGTTGAGCGGAGTCCCTCAGGGCACCATACTAGTGTACTTTCTGTTTTTGCTCTACATTAAATATATATATATTTTTTTAAATAAGGTTTTCCCCAGAATATGCAGGGGTTTAACCACTTAACCCCATGATTGAGTGGAATCCCTCAAGACCCTATGCGTCTTTTCAGTTTTCTGTTATTGTGGGGAAAGCTTTTGCTGAAAACAGCCGATTGCATTGCTTGCTAATTTCATATTTACCGTACACAGTGTATTTGTACACTATTGCGCAATAATAGCCCTAGATTATTGCGCAATAGGTGCGTAACACTTATTAGTGCTCTAATAAGATATGCGTCACATTTTCCCACTTACACAGCGCATGCGTGGACACGAATAAGACGACAGCCGTTGCCTCAGAGATCTCCGTATATGCCCATATCAGTCAGATCGGCGGTGTAACGTACTGTAGGTGTGAGGGCCCGAAACTCTAGTTTTTTAAAAGCATTTTTTTAAGCATTTACTACAGCAATTCAACTCGAGTACACATTTGAATGAGCTACTTTCACTTAGAAGTTGAGTAATATTTGACCAGGAGTATCTGTACTTTCACTCAAAATACTGGGGTGGAGCACTTTGGGCCCCATCTTGCGTGGCGCCTTATGCCTTATCCCTAATCTTCTTAGGCATTTTTTATACTTTGAAAAACATTTTTAAAATAGTGAAAATAGCCAAAATCTACATCTACTCACTGTGAGCTTGTAGATCGGCTATTTTCACCACCAGCGTTTCGCTCATTACTTAAGGAGTTTGGAGGTGTCCGGCTGCGTGTAAATTGGCTCTAATGGATTTCATGGGTTGGCGTTGGTCGGCCTGTTTGATTGACAAAGAGGGTTGGAGAGATGCCACAGACCCCGGCGCTGGCTCTGTCCCCCAGGCCATGCACCATTGATCAAACGCATACAAACTGTCACTCCGTATTGCCAGGATGCCTTATGATGGACTCGGCAGCCACTTCCATCATTAGTCAGTCAGACCCCATCCATTGCCCATTGCTCATTGCGTCGTCTCTGTCGCGGGGAAACCTCATATGTCCAAAACTGCTACTTTTGAGGATTCAAATTCAAAAGCATCAAAAGTAGCAGATCTACAAGCTCGAAACGCGTCGCTTCGCGCCGCGTTTCGAGCTTGTGGATCTGCTACTTTTGATACTTTAGTGCAACGCTGTGGTATGATCAAGTAGGGCGTTAATAATTTCCGAAAAATATTGTTCGAATATGGAGATAAGAGGTTTCTGCCCGACAGCAACAACGTTCAAACTGAATCAGGAGCGTGATGGTGTATGCATTTTCCCAAGTCCTCGTAGGGTTTCAGTTTTGCTACCAATCGATGTTTTCTGGATACTAATGTTTCCCAAACGTCATCTCCTTCCTTGCCTTTCGTACATTCATCACTCCCACACAGGAGCAAAACTGAGCAAAACTGAACAACACTATCAGTTTGCATAGTAAAACAGAAATTAAATGGGTGTAAGTTATATTTAATTATAAATAGCTCCATATACCAATAGCAATCATTGCTATGAGTGTTAACGGGAATCTCTCCAACTCCAGTTTGGGATACCAATTTTATCCAATCAGGAGAGAGAACTCATATAGGATACAGGATAAACAATTGAAATTGGAAATGATGAGACAAAACGGTAAGCAGACCAAATTGGAGCTGGAACACTATAAAATTGAAGCTGATAATGATATTTGTGAGGTTCTCTCTCCTAATGGGTTTAAATTGATATCGTGACCAGAAAGCTGGGAAGAACCCTGTTACGGAAATCGGAATAATAGAGCTTTTAGAAAAAAAATGTCTTTTCAATTACGTTTTACAATTATTTTATAAGAAAAATATTTTCTTTTAACTCATTGAGTGCCCGAATTATTTCTGGCTATTTCTGGCCAGTACGATTTTTTGTTTTTGTTTTTTTGTTTAAAAAAAAAAAAAAGTGCTTAGGAAGCGAGATACAGCCTTTTTCACTTATAAGTTAAACAAGGAGTGGATGGAGCTGCAAATCTTCAGATAATGATATCTTGGGTTCAGGAAAAAAAAAAGGTTTTCTATTTTTTTCAAAAACACGTGAAACACGTTAATGGCACGTTGCACCATAGTGGTAAAACATGTGAAACACGTTAATGGCACTCAATGAGTTAATAAAATAAAATAAAATAAAATAAATGAAAAAAGTAATTGAAAAAACACGGCCCCCTCACGTATTAGAAGGACAATATCAGTCACCAGAACCAAGGACATGTGTTTTCAATGAGTCTAACACGGTTAAAATAGAGTTGGGTTTGTATATACTATAGGAAGGGGGCATGTCTGATAAAATCAATATCAAATATCTAAATACTGAATCAAGCAACTTAAAAACTGTCTCGGGTGAAACACAAAAGCCTGAAATGACCCCAAACATGTTTGAAAGTCAAATATCCCTTTAAGCCAATGCAATTGAAAGTAACGGATGACCCACCTTTATTGACAAACGCGTACAATAGAAGTAGCGCGGTCAATCTTCCCATTGTGTACATACAGTACAGCAACACCACCAACACACCTACCCACAATCCAATGTGGTTCGACCTTTGCCCCCGGGCGTCCTTCAACCGCGATTGGCTCTCAATCTCCATGGCGACGGGCAGGAGGGCATGCGAGGGGATGTGTTGCGCTTTGGACATGAGAAATGAGCACAATTACAGCTTTTGAGAGGCAATTATATGTGCGTTGCGGTGGCAAGGACCCATAAATAACATCGGATCCACCCTATGAGCTTGTCCGGTAATTGAAGAACAATGAGGTGGGAGAAGGGAGCCGAGGCGTGTGCCTGCTCGCGATAGCCTTCAGCCCATTGTGGTGCCTTCCAGCCTGCCAGAAAGGAAGGTCGACAAGCCGGACAAAGCTTAATGACACCGGCCAACTGGAGCCTATAGTTCTGTGGCAATGAACGTCTGTTACAAGCGCCGCGTACACCGGGAGAGTCGAGGAGAGAGCTCCAGAGAAAAGAGCTTGTCAGCCTTTCTTGTTACGTGCTTTTGTAAAGACATTTGATAAGGCGTTGGAAAACTCTCCGCGCGGAGACGGAGGGAAAACAGGGACACACACAGATAGAGCGTTCAATTCAAAGCAGGTTTATAAAAAAGAGAAGAGACAAAAAACAAAAACAAAACATCACATTAGACAGAGGGAGATTTCTGGGGAGGGAGGGGCGGGGAGAGAGAGAGAAAAAAAAACACATCCCAAATATAGACCTTCTGTAATTTCACCAGTGGCTCGATAGTCCCTGTGCGTCCTTCGCCAAAGAACTTTATCTGGTTGAGAAGGGAGGGGATGTAAATAAGTAGCTTAGGACACACAGGAGCTTTTCTCAGACTACGGGGTAGTTGTCAGTGTTAAGTAGCTATCCTTGTATGCTCCTAGCTAACATCAAAAGCCAAGGGACCTCGTTTCATCGTGCTATGGAGCTAAACGTTGGAGAAATCCCCTCAAAAAAAAAAAGAGAGAGAGAGAGAGAGAGAGGGAGTACAGTGTAGCTTAGGTGCAAGTAGGTTAACATTGCAGAGATTTAACCGGCCCAATTTCACTCGACAGTAAATCTCAGCAAATTTGAAATGGCTACATGTGAAGTTGTGTATTTCTTACTGTGATGTGTATATTACAAACTGTATATCGTCTCTATCGGGTGGAAACCTCATATGTCCACTGTTACTTTGCAGGATTTGAAATCTAAAGTAGAAAAAGCTGCAAATCAGCAAGCTCAAAACGCGTCGCATCGTGCCTTTTGAGCTTGCAGATCTGCTACTTTTGACGCTTTTGTGTGACGCTGTAGTATGATCAAGCGGGGCGTTAATTTATGAAAAAACACAAAAAGTTCAAATATGGAGATAAGAGGTTTCTGCCCGACAGCAACGATATATACACTGTATACACACACACTGTATATTTATCTCAGCATAACTGATAATGGAGAGACAAGAGACTCAGAGTACTGGAACCACAGAAGGGAATAGAAGAGAGAGAAAGGGTTGTAGGCCTTACAGTATGTTGGACTGTGGAAAGTTGAATGTTGGATGCACAACGCACACTGTCCAGGCACCTCAAGCCATCAAACCCCCCCCCCCCCCCCCCCCAGGATCGACCACACACACATCCTGGTCTCCCTCGCAACTCCCACCCCCCAACACACACACAGTACTGTATACATACATACACACACATACACTACCACCACCCACCAGCAACCAGGCAACCACACACACACACACACACACACACACACACACACACACACACACACACACATATCCTGGTCTCCCTCGCAACTCCCACCCCACCCACCCCCCAACACACACACACACACACTACCACCACCCACCAGCAACCAGTGCTTACACACACACACACACACACACACAACTTCCCATGGGGTCTGACGTTCCTCTGAAGTTCCTCCTCTGCTCAGTCCTGTCAGCCTGTGAGTCTCTCTCTCTCTCACACACACACACACACACACACACACACACATACACACACACACACACACACACACACACTCTCCCTCCGTCTCACGTGTCTTTCATTCTCATTCCGTCTTTCCGGAGATAGAGAGAGAGAGCGACGGGGAGTTGTGTACTGTACCTCGTTTTCATTTTCGAGGGTTCATGCAAATCTTCCTCCAATGCAAATGAGTCAGCCTCCTCTCTCTCGGAGGTAATAATCACCTGAACACCCCCTCCCCACCATACCCCCCGTCCCCCACACACCCCCTTTCCCCCCAGGTTGCTGCTGTTGTACAGGCGCCACCACAGACATGAATAAATAATTAAATGAAATCTAATTTCGTTTTATTTCATTTCCACAAGCAGCTGAATCCAATTCCGCCTCCCACCCCCTTTGAGGACGCCAACCCGCGTGACCCCCCGAGGTACAATTACCGCCATCGGAGACATTACACAAACACTTGTATATAGGAGGAGTGTGCCGCGCGGTTTTCATGTGCAAAGATAGATAAGATGGGAAGAAGCGTGTGTGTGTGTGTATGTGTGTGCATGGGGAGGGGGCACAAGAAAATAAAGTGACATGTGAAACAGCTGCAGAGTAATTTACTGAGAGCCACAACGGAGAGTCGCGGTAAATGTAGCTACACTGAGCTCTGAGAGGCACAAGTTAATATGTGACAATAACTGGATTTCTGTTGTCTTTTTCCCCGATCTTGCATTGGAAAAATCCTGAGTAGCTCTGGGAGAGTTTCAAAGCGCAAGATGAGGGGAATTGGCATGAACTCCAGTCAACAAATGACAGGGTAAATGATCACATAAGTAAAGTGCAAATAAAAACAATGAAGTGCTACAAGACTAGGATACCAGGTAAACAGCAAACTTAGCATGCTATCTAAATAACATTCTTAGCATTTGTGGTCGAGCACAAAGTTAATGTCTAAACAACATAAATAACATAACATATGTGAGCAAGTAACCACCCAGGGTTCATCACCATGCTGGATTGTGGTGGACATTTTTGTAAAAAAATATTTTTTTGCCATGGACATACAAAATGAGCTGACAATAATATTACCAGAAACATAAAAGAGCTAGCCCTGAATGACCATAACAGGTCTGTAACTCTGAGAGTGTACAAATGGAACCAAATGGACCCTTACAGGTCCATTTGGTTCCATTTGTACACTCTCAGAGTTAAGGGGTTCCTTGCAAATAAAACATTTGAGAACCACTAGTACTAGTTGGACTCCTAATGTGCCATAGTGTCAGAGTACATCAGTGTCATACATATTGTGAAGATAACCTGGAGACTTGACATTCAGTAATTGGGTCTTTATGATCAAAATAATAATAATTATAATGATGTGTAAATAAGAAAATCAAAAATTTGCAATGGACAAGACCAAGTCTTTGCCACGGACACCAACATAGATAAATGTTAGTATAACTAACGTCAATCAAAAATATGATATATTATGTCAGCCCTGTTTTGGCTTTATTTTGTCAGCAGCCAAAACACACTCTCCAAAGTTAAGTCCACTTCAGCGCCCGTGAAGCTGCTGACGGACAAAACAAGACTGACATGTCTTATTCCGGGTCAGGGGGCTTTGTGACCAGAGGCGCCCCGGCGAGGTGACGCAGACTAGGGATGGCATGTGACGCAGCGACACTCAACGTGTCAGAACCAAGTACAGCGGCTCGGAGAGACTCGAGACACGACAGGAGGGAAGAACGAGTGGTCACGCCAAGTCACCCACGCCTTGTTAGGCGGTGCGGTCACACATGTGCAACTTGAATATTCGCCTCCCCCCGTTCACTTCCATTCTATGCGAGCAAAGGTGACCTTTGGTGAACTTCGACCGGGGCGGTCAACCAATAGCAAAGAAGTGTGTGGTTGATGCCACTTGGGCTGGCATTGGCTGTAGTTTTCAGTTTTGCAGATATTATTGGGTGGCCTCCTTTCACAAGTGAGCAGCAGCACTTTTTTGGGGGATTTTTTTTGTTGCTGTGTCAGCACTTGACGGTGCTCCTGATTGTACATCGAATATCAATGCATCATACTTAGTTTAATTTGTCCTGTTGTGGCGCATCATTAGCGGGCCGGAGACGCGGCTGGCATATCAAACAGGCGGCCTTCATCGATTAGCATGCAAATACTCAGCCGTTATTAGTGGGCGGATTCATCGATCGGGCGCACATGGACAACACGTTTGTATTAGTTTGCTAAATTAAATGTTCATCTCTTTGACCGAAAATGTTACGTTGGCTATTCAAAAAATAGCAGATCTACAAGCTCAGCGCGTCACCTCGTGCCGCGCTGCGAGCTTGTACATCTGCTATTTTTTTAAATGTTTGAAGGATATTGACCATTTTGAATAATTTGGTCAATTGGCATTAAAATGTTTTAGAACCATTGTCATAGACGGAGGGGGGGGGGGGGTCGTCCATTGGCAATTGATTTATCGATCTAATTACCAATCTCCCCACGTTTTCTATGAGGCTGCTGGTCTGCGTGTCATCTCCACGAACTGCTATCCAACAGATGGATGGAGAGCGTGAGGAGGAGGGGGAGATATCGTATCGTGTCGTATCGTGTACCCTGTACTGCGTGTGTTGCACTGTTGTCTGAGCGGTAAAATCTCGCTTAAACCCATTGAATCCGGGAAAGCATCCGTTTCATTTTACATTTTAGCTGCATATCGTTGCTGTTGGGCAGAGACCTCTCATCTCCAATATTTTAACTTTCTGTGTTTTTTTTCGTAAATGAATGCCCTACGTGATCATACTACAGCGTCATACAAAAGCATCAAAAGTCGTTACTTTTGATACTTTTGAATTTGAATCCTGAAAAGTAACAGTTTTGGACACATGAGGTTTACACCCAACAGAGACGAGAACAAGTTTTTCAGAAAACCGGCATTTTTTGAATCGGCCTCAGGTCTAAAAATGGGTTATAGGTGCAGTAAGTGATAGATTGTTAGTACCAGGGTTCTCCCTGTCTCTCCAGCTCTTTAGTAAACAGAAAATGCATTTTCAGGTCGGGATACCAATTGTATCCAATCAGGAGAGAGGACTCATACTAGGGTTGCAGGATAAACAAGTGACATTAGAAGTGATGACACAAAGGAAATGAGCAAGAGGAAATTGGAACTGGAACACTATTCAAATTGACGCTGATAAATGGGAATACTCTCTCCTGATTGGATGAAATTTGCAACCTCACCTGAAAATGATCAGATTTACAAGCTTGTACATCTGCTATTTTTGAAAGAAAATGAAAAATATCGCATAAAAATGTTTTAAGATTTTTTGTAACATAGATCTTCTCTTCTGGGGGTCCCTGGCAAAACCTTTTCAGATGGGGGGTCCGCGGCCAAACACATACCAATTTGGATTCACATATTCATCTTCCCAGCTATTCACCCTCCTCATTCTGCACCCCCGGCCCCCTCCCCGCTGCTGATCCCCCTCTCAATAATTGACTGCGGGGGGTAACGAGAGCTCTGCGTAGCGCGCGTGTGTGTGTGTCGGCGCGCGGCGCCGTGTGCGAGCTAGCGTTTCTTCTGAGTAGACTGACTGAGGAGGAATACACTCTGTATGCAGCCTGCGTTCCAGCTGCCCTGGCTGGCATGGCTAATGAAGTGCCCGCGCCCCTCCCCCTTGGCACCTTGCACGCACGCGTGTGCTTGTGTGTGTGTGTGTGTGTGCAGAGAGTGGGATTCCGCAGAGTCAAGCTGCAATTAAAAGGCCTGTCAATGGTGTCTGCCATAACGAAGGCTAGAGCTGTCACTATCGACCAGCCGCAACGGGCACGCACACACACACGCACACGCACACACACACACACACACACACACACACACACACACAGCCTGTATAGAAGCAGGCAGAGGGCGAGAGAATGTGTGCGTGCGAGAGAGATTATAACATGGGAGAAGAGAGAAAATCAGCCATACTGAGGAGAGATAAAGGAGAAGGTGGGAGGAGGAGGAGAGAGAGACACATAGAGAGGGAGAGAGAGCAAAGATACTGAAGAGAGATAAAGGAGGAGGGAGAAAGAGAGAGAAAGAGAGTGAGTGAGTGAGTGAGATTAAGTATTTTTCAAAGAGAACATTTGTAACTCAAATCTTTGCTTTTGGGGGGGTCCCTGGACAAAATATTTTGATATTATTTTTTCATTTTATTTAAAAAAACATCTTTAGAATCGGCCTCAGGTCTTAATGGGTTAAGCAAATTCCTTGGACACATACTTTTATTAAACTCACACAGTAGTCTTTAGCGACCAAAAATAAAAAGAAGAACTGATAATGATAAAATAAAAAGCCCACTGTTTGTCACAATTATTATTATTTGCAGCAGTGGTTCAGAAGTTAGAGCGGCCGGTTCGATTCCCGGTTTGATTTCAAACTGGCTTAGAGTGGAAGTGTGTCCTCGAGCAAGAGGACAAACTGCTCCCTAACTGCCCCAGATGAGCAGGTTGGTGCCTTGCATGGTTGCCTTCACCGTGGGCGTGTGAATGTGTGTGTGAATGGGTGAATGTTACACACATTGTAAAGCAGTTGAATGCAGACCATTTGCAAAGACTATCGTCTCTGTCGGGTGGAAACCTCATATGTCTAAAACTGTTGCTTTTCAGGATAAGCATCAAAAGTAGCAGATCTACAAGCTCGAAGCGTGCCGTTTGGTGCCGCGCTATGAGCTTGTATATCTGCTATTTTTGAATAGCCAAAGAAATCTAAAATGACACAGATGCGTTCCCGGTCTAAATGGGTTAACCCATTTTGGGCGGGAAGCCCTATTTGTAACTATACCTTTCAGGACGGGAACCCCTTTTCGGGTTCTTGTTGCTATGTACAGTATATACTGTAGCAACATACATTTGTTGTAATTTTTTAATAAATATTTGAAGTTTTTCAGAAGGTGTTTTTAGAATCGGCCTCAGGTCTAAATCGGTTAATTTACGAAAAAACAAAAATAATGGAATAAGAGGTTTCTGCCGTGACAGCGACGATATACATCCAAACAACCACCTGCGAATGTTGTTGAGCACTGTGGCCGCCAGAGACCGCAACCGACTCTGGTGTCACTGCTGAACTATACGGGTAAGGCAAACTCTGAAGTCCAAAACTTTATTCTTTTTTTCTCTCAGCCCACACAGTCGGGAGCGTTGACAGAGAATGTTTAATGCGTTTTTAGATTCAAGCTGTTACGACAGTATTCAACGGAACATAATGCATATTCATGTTCAGACACGGTACAGTACAGTATTGCGGAACACAACGTGTCTTTACCGTTGCTTGCTGCCCCCACATGGGGTCGATAAAGCATTGTACAGCGAGAGTTACCAAAGACATAAAGGAATGTTTTTTTTTACAGTAGAGATGTTTTCTAGTTAGTAAATATTCACACGCACTCACAAACACACACACACACACACACACACACGCCCACACACACACGTTTGCATTACTATACTTGTGAGGACATTAACATTTTAGGACGACGATTATATGAATGCCATTCTTGCACGTTTTTGTGGAATTTTTAACTGTAAGCCTAGAGCCGAAAAATAGCAGATCAACAAGCTCACAACGCGTTGCGCTGCAACGAGTTGTGTAGCTTGTAGATCGGCTATTTTCCGGCTCACGACGCCGGCACGCAACTAAATATAAGTCATGTTTAGCTCTAAAACCTGACCTCTAAATGTCTAATCCTGACCCTAAACCCCAACATGAATCTTTTTTCTAATTGTAAACTCTCTCAAAACAAATTTTCTTGTGAGGACGAGGTAAATGGTCCTCAAAACGTCTATTTCTCATATTCTAATTCTATTATGCTTGTGGGGGACATTTGGTCATCACAAATATAGTAATACAAACACACACACACACACACACATACTGTACACACGCACACACACACGCAATCCTCATCCTCAGAGCAGGATGCGGTACTTGAGAGCGCGGGGGACCCGGTTAATGACCAGGCGGCCGTCGTAGCTCAGCGAGGCGAAGAGCCAGGGGTCCGCCGAGGACCACTCGGCCGCGTACACGCTGTCCTCGTGCTCCTCGTAGGTGGACACCACGCTGTCCGCCAAGGGCTCCTTGGTCCTGGACCACCCGGGCGACACACACACACACAGACGAGACACACAGACGAGACGCACACACACACGCGCACACAGAGAGGTGCAAATGAGTTAAAATGGAACGAGGGCCTGTGAGGACAAGGCCATAGAGATGATCATTACTCATAACTCCACCCCCACCTCTTTCTTTTTCTCTCTCTCTCTCCCACACTCCATTTCTCTTTGCAAGGCCCGGTCATGATTACACCAGCATATTTCCCAGTCCTCTGACCCCGTTCTCTTTACTCACAGTCTAGGCTGCTCACCCGCTCTCTCTCTCTCTCTCTTTCTCTCTCTCTCTCTCTCTCTCTCTCTCTCTCTCTCTCTCTCTCTCTCTCTCTCTCTCTCTCTTGCAGTCTCTCTTGCTATGTGAGGACACACACTAAAGCCTAGACACCCCCTCACATACACTGCGGTGCGGTGTGGTGTGGAGAGGAATGTGTTAACGCCATCTTATTCTCCATTCCCTCTACATTCATCTGGTTCCCCACCGCTGAAGATTCGCCCTCCTCGATCCCCCCTCGCTGCTAGAAGAAGAAAAAAATGTGACGCTTCCAGAAAAACTCAAAAGGAGAAAAACATAAGTAAATCGTCTCTGTCGGGGGGAAAACCTCATATGTCCAAAAACGGTTACTTTTCAGGATTCAAATTCGAAAGCATCATAAGTAGCAGATCTACAAGCTCAAAACGTGTCGATTTGCGCCACGTTTCGAGCTTGCGGATCTGCTACTTTTGATGCTTTTGTGTGACGCTGTAGCGTGATCAAGTAGGGCCGTTAATTTACGAAAAAACACTAAAAGTTAGAATATGGAGATGAGAGGTTTCTGCCTGACAGCAACGAAATAAAGTAATGGGGATTTTAAGTCTTTATTGCCCTCCAAAACTTTCTCCCTCCCCTGCTGTTCTAAAGACTCCTTTGGGGAAACACACTGACTTATTTTTTCGGATTCGGATCCCCATTAAATGTCTCGTCCAGACAGTAGCTGGTCCCCCCCCCCTGGGGGGGATGTTTCCAAAAATAACATAAACTAAAAGGACAGTACCACCCCCCTGTCGGTTGTATCCCATGAAGAAGAAGACAACAGGGGGGGGGCATCGGCGATGAGCGTTAAAAAAAAAAAGGAAGAAAAAAAAGCCTGATGCTTGGAAAACGAGTCGTGCGATTAATTATGAAGTTTCCTATGTAAGGAGAGAGGTTTGGTGGATGACAGAAAGCACACGCAAGAAGGGAAAAGGGAGTCGTTTCTGCCTGGTCCCCGTGGGGAGGGGAAATTGCAATACTGCTTCACCCAGCTGAATGCTGCTCAGATAGCTTTGATGCACAGTATGCATGGGGGGGGTGTGGGGGGGGGGGAGGCTGTTAGGGGTCAGGAGCAAGCCAAGGGTCGCACCGACAACCTTCCTATTCCCAGATGGCAATCGATCGATCGACAGACAGACAGACAGACAAGGTGCCTAACTTTGATGAAACGTGGGGGAGCAACATTTTACGGCGGATTTACTGTACCCCAGTATATGTTTATCTATCAGACCAACAATAAAATATTAGCTAATTGTGTAATACAGTCACGCTTTAAAATACATGAACCCTTATAGAGTAGTCAGTTTCTCACAGCTTTGGGACAGATCTTTATCATAACATTTATTTTAAGATGAAGATATAATGAAACAAATTCAGTTGTGAAATATGAGAAGACCTGGCTCATCCAAAAGGGTTCAAGGCACTTTCGAGTATCACTCTATTATACTGTATTATAGACTATATTACACTACCAGTAGTCTAGGGGCCAGGAGTGTGTGCAGACTGGCCTACCAGGGCCTAAGTGCGCGACCCTGAAACTCCATTATGAAACACAACACACAAGCCGCACCAAAGCAGCAGAAACAAACACTACTAGACTGGATGTTTCTGTGTGTGATTTATAACCACAGCTTCCATTCTTGGCTAGACACGGCTTGGAAAATATACTTTGAATCTCAAACGGCACTCCCTGGTGAAATAAAAGGCTGTCTAAAACAACAATAATTATTATTTTAGTAATTCGGGTTAACTATCCCTTTAATCTTTAAGATTGACTCACTTGTAATGCAGGCAGACAGCCATCACACGTCCCTGTGATCATTCTGTGAACCAAGTCCTTTTAACAGAATGCCCTGTGATTTACATCACTTCACAATGAACTAACATGAAAATATTAATTATATATTGTTTGTAGGCTATTTATTTTTCATCTAATTTAGTGAGACATTTTGTGCATTTAATTCATCAATTGCAATACAACTTCAATCATTAGAAATACAGCAATCGTTTTGTTAGCTCATACTCTTTAAATTCTCTCTCTCTCTCTCTCTCTGGAGATAAGAGGTCTCTGCCCGACAGCAATGATATATACAGGTATATATATATATGAAGAAACGAGGGTTCTGTGTGGAAGGAGAGTCTAGATACTGTGGAGTGGACTCTTAGTGCATAAACAGAAGATCGGGTCAACAATAATGGAGGAAAGGGTCGTACGTGAAGTTGAGAGCCGGTGGTTATGACTATAGGAGCTGATAATCGTGGATGAGAGGTCTGCCATTGACTACAAGAGCTGCCAGCTCGGGATGAGTGCAGAGGAGAGGAGGAGAAGGCCAGTAATGGACGTACCGATGATGACAGGCGAAGATTGAAAAGGCTGTTGAATGGCCAATAGCCATTATGAATTACTTAATGCAACGTTAACGTAAGCTATCAGTGTTTGACAGAGAACTCCATAAAAATATGTTGATGGACACATTCCTTCTTTTATGTTTCATCTCAGCACGTAACTCATGGCGATTAGGTGAAGTGGAAGCCAGGCAAGTCTCGTTTAATTGCGGAGTTGTTCGTTTTTACGTTATGGCTCTGTAGGCGGCTAGCCGACTAGAGGAGGGTATGTCTGTCTGTCTGTCTGTCTTTCTGACCGTGGCTAATCTCACAAAACCAGTAAGCTCTGTGCATAATTGTTGTCCCGGGTTTCGATGAGGTGGCATACCGATTTCCTGTTCCGCTTCATTCTCCCATAACTCACCGAAACCCAGGACTGCAGTTATACACAGAGCCTGTCGGCCACACATTTATGTTTTACACAACATATGTTTATATGTATTGAAATATACCATATATCTTTAATTGTATAATGGAAGCCAAAGGGAGACGGATCAAATATGGAGTCACTCATCATAGATACAGAACGTGACAGATTACTGACATCATAGACTGGCCTCATGAAGTCTGATATCCACATGGCAGCTACACTGTACTGTTATTAGACCACCTGTCTTTTTCTGTATTTTTCTGGGGAATTTGTAATTGCTATGGAGAGACCCAATTTGTGTTCATTTAGTTACAGTAGGTAGACCGCGATCGTAATGGCGATAGCTACAATAAAACCTTTTCTCATCCGCTCATCAGATGTATAAGAAGAGATTTCAATTTAGGGCTGCCCAATTAACCGAAAATGTATCGAAACCGACATTGAGAACCAATAAAAGACGTAATCTTGCTAATTTACTGTAGGTTAATCAATAAATCGTCATGAAACAAATCTTTTTTTTTAGCCAAAATAGCAGATTTACAAGCTCTCAACGCGTGACGCGCTGAGAGCTTGTAGATCGGCTATTTTCGCATTAAAAATAAATCATTCATTAAGCGCAATCAAAGCAAAAAAATAATAATAATGGTGATATTGGTTTGAAGTGGCATCGCCCAGCCCTACAGTAGAAGCGACGTCTCCTGGTGTCTGTGTCCACCTACTTGTCCTCCTGGTGGTTGTCCTCTGTGTCGCTGAGCTCCTCGTCGTCCACCATGTGTCCGAAGGGCTCTGAGGAGATGGACACCATGTTGGACAGGATGAGGCGGCTGTCGCTGCTGGCCGTCAGCACCAGCTGGTCGTGGCTGCTGTTGTAGCGGACACTCCACACCCTGGAGAGGAGGACACCACGGGGAGCACTGGTCAACAACAACATCAGATCTCCTCCACGCTCATCAGCTGATTAGGTCATTCATTGGCGTATTTATCTAATGCTTTGAAATGTGTTGATGTTCGGATATATGTCATTGTTGTCGGGCAGAAACTTTTTGTGTTTTTTTCGTAAATGAACGCCCACTTGATCATACTACAGCGTCACACAAAAGCATCAAAAGTAGCAGATCCGTAAGCTCGAAACGCGGCGCGAAGCCATTCTGAGCATAAACCATTCTGGTTTATGCTCATTTGAGTGTCACCTTATGCCCCAATATTATTTATATTTGAGAATAATGCCAATCATTTTATTTTATTGTCGTTCATATGAAAGTATTAAGTGTTTAAAAAAAAAAAAATAATGCCCATTTTTCATAATCACAAGGTTATATATGTATATCAAGACACAGACAGTAGTCATATTAAGACGACATGTGCAAATGTGTTGTCCGGAGGCCATGTATATGTAGTTACTTTTAAGTTATTATCATAATTTTTCTTACAAAATGACTTGCCCTGGGCTGCGGGGAGAGCCGGATCAGCCCCCATAGGTTTGATATGGCAGCCGACCAATCAGCATAAGCTAAAGTGTCACAGTGCACTTAACAGTTACCGCGAGGGACATCATTGCGTGGTTTGTCCAGCAGACATGGTTGCTGCAAGACGGTGTGGTGTGGTAGAATTTATTTGGGCCCAAAAGGAAGCGGAACACAGTGGTGACCTTGGACACTAGGACAGTTCACAGAATGGCTCCCCAGCAGCACTTGCCAACACGATTTTTTAAGTAGTTGACAAAGAGTACAAAGGTTTCAGCCTGTGGCCATCATCAATGGATTCAGACTCTCTTGAGTCCACGCAAAGCTTGAACTTTTCATGCATTTCAACGATGTTTAGGGCAGTGGTTCTCGAAGTGGGGTCCCCCCACTTCATCCATTCATATGTTGGCAAAAATAGCAGATCTACAAGCTCACTTCGTGCCGCGCCACAAGCTTGTAGATCTGCTATTTTTTTTTATTATATCAAAAATTCTTTTATAATTTTGAGTTTTTTCAAACATAAATCTTTAAAGTTCTCTTCTGTGGGGTCCCTGGCACAAAACCTTTTAAGATGTTGGGGTCCACGGCCAAATATATATCAATTTGATGGTCCTTGGCATTAAAAAGTTTGAGAACCACGGGTTCAGGGCTGTAACTATATGAATTTTTCTATTTTTCTATTCTATAAATTTACTTAACTGGATAATCAAGATGTATTTGTATTTTTTATACATGAATGAATCGACGTCAACAAATTTAAATATATTTTATATTAGTCTGATTAAGCACTATTTCATACTATAGCAGATCTACAAGCTTGCAACGTGTCACATCGCTTGTGTTGTGAGCTTATAGATGCAATTTTCAACATTTTTGCTACTACATTAAAAATAAATAAAAAGATGATTCAATCGTTTAGTTTGATTAACTCTTGCAAGTTGCACCCCTAAGCTAATGCTGTTCCCTCATCGTTTTCAATGAATGAATAAGGCTATGGGTATGTGATAAACTTTTATCACCCGGCATTTGTCGCTGCCCTCGTGGTTTAGTTTGGTTTGGTTGGTTGCTTTCATTTGTCCCTTGTACATACAAAAACAATGAGGCATTTTAACTGCCTCATTTTATTAATATTTCCTTTTAAACCACTCACATTGTGTACATGTTATTATAACTGCTGCTGTTTTAATCTGCCTCATCCCATTGCTATTTTTAACCACACACCATGTATCATCATCATGGACCTTATAGTTAACACACTCATATTGACATATCTAGCCGGTTTTTCTGTTTCTTTCTCGGTTTCTTTCATCCTTTCTTGAAACTGCAAATGATGAGAGCTTCTATGGCAAACATTTGCTGAAAATAGCTGATGTACATGCTCACAATGCAATGCGATGCGAATAGATTTGGTGTGTGTGTGGGGGGGGGGGGGGGGGGGGGGAAGGGAACCAAGTAAAGTATAGACCCCTGGGGGACCTCGGTCAACGAAGTATATATACGGTTTAAAGTGGTTAAAACATACCGGTAATTCAAATGGCGAGAACTATCGATATTTTATCGACCACTCCACCACCTGTCTCTCCTGTCCCCGGTAAGATGCCCAATCCTAGGGCGCTCGGGTGGTCCAGCGGTAAAGTAGGTAAAGCCCACCACCGCGGAGTCTGGGGGGGTTTGAATCCACCGCGGTTTGTTGAGCATCTGTACAAACTCAATTGATGTGATGTATCTCACTATGGGTGCGTTCGGAAATTGCGCACCGGAGCGCACTCGCCTATTAGTTTGTATTGGCCAGTGCGCTCAGTGCTGTATTTCTGTCCTATAAGTACTTATAAGTACTTTTATGGGTTGGGGCGGCACCTGTCAGCAGGGAGTGTTGGACAGGAGGAGTAGGACGAAGCCTCACTGGCAGGTTGAGTCAAAGGGAAACAACAACAGTGACAACTCACAGAAATGTGTGTGGGGAGGAATCAATTGGCATAACGACTAAATTAGGGAGGAAAAAAAAGGTAAAAACAACAACAAAAAAGATGCGTAATCCTGACCCAAACACCTTCGGCAGGGTTGGCCTCATCTGTCTCCGAGCCAGAGCTAGTGCCTGCCATATACAAAAAAGGCCAAAACATAGAACTATATGCCTTTCAAAAAAGAACGGCTTGTCCAATTTCCGTGGCTCAGAAACGGGGGGAAATAACGTATTGCATTCATTAAATGAGTACAAGACATGCAGTCAGAAAGGGGTTTTTCAAGAGACTAACTACTGTATACATAAGCATATGGATGGATGAATGGACAGATGAATGCATGAAGGAACATTTGAGGGAGTCCCCTACCCATCATGCATCTCACCTGCCGGCATTCATCCAGCCAGCAGTTAGTTTGCTTTCTTCCTTTTCAAAATGTTGTAGCAGGACTGAATAGGGGCAGTTTTGCGATGCAAACCTGGTGTGTGTGTGTGTGTGTGTGTGTGTGTGTGTGTGTGTGTGTGTGTGTGTGTGTGTGTGTGTGTGTGTGTGTGTGAATGGAACAGTGGTCAGGTGATGCCTGGGCCTGAAAGCTGAGGTGAGAACAACTCTTGAATCGTCTAACCCTTCCCATTGACACAAGTATAGCGTCGCTGTCGGCACAAACCTCTTATATCCATTTTTCAACCCCTTTAGGTTGGCTTTTCTTTCGTAAATGAATGGCCTACTTCATCGTAAAAGAGTGTCGCACAAAAGCAGTGAAAATAGCCGATCTACAAGCTCACAACGCGTAGATCTGCAATTTTCACTACTTTATAAAAAAATATAATGGCAATAATAAAAACGGGACAGTTTTCGGACATAATAGGTTGCAAAACACTACTATGTACCTCACTTGCCGTTACTGTAAAAGCAGGCATGTGCACGCACACACACACACACACACACAGACTGAAAGAAACCACGAATATCTCTCTCATGCACTCACTCACTCAGAAATACAGTAGAATGCGTGTGTGCGTGTGTTATACTTCGATAACCGGAGTCCCCCCAGGGGTCTACACTAGGCTAGGCCCCCTCCTTTTTCCCCTCTACACCAAATCTCCTCTATGAAAATTGCCGGTCTACAAGCTCACGTGACGCGCGCCGCTAGCTTGTAAACCAGCTATTTTCGACGAATGTTCACCCCTGGAACAGGGACGCTATATATGGTTCATTTGGTTAAAGTCTATTAATTGTCGCTGTCGGGGCGGGGGGAAACCTCACATCTCCATTATTTCAACTTCTTCATGTTTTTTCGTAAATTAACGCCTTACTTCATCATACAAGAGTGTCGCACAAAAGTACTGAAAATAGCTGATCCACAAGCTCACAACGCGACGCGTTGTGAGCTTGTGGATCAGCTATTTTCACTATTTTAAAATGTTTTTCTTTTCATAATAAAAAAGGAACGGTTTTGGACATACAAGGTTTCCACCCGAGAGCCACGGTACTTGGGTTTACTGTACGGTACACAGGCTGATGATGACAAAGATGAAGGAGTCTTATATCTGCTCTATTCTTGTCCCCCGTCTCTCCGTTCTGTTATCGTCCGCCTGACGCTCTTTCGTCTTCCGTCTCTCCTCGTCTCTTCTTTCTTTCACTTATTTTCTCTCCCTCCCTCTTCTCCTCCTGTCTTTTCGCTCCTCTATCGCCTCCCTGTGTCTTTTTTTCTCGTTTGTTCACTCGTTCCCGCCTTTCACTTCTATTCTCCTCTCCTGTCCTCTCTTCACCCTCTCACATACTCCTTTAGTATTTTAACGGTTCCTTAACCCATTAAGACCTGAAGCCATGCCCATTTCTACAAATGTCTTCTAATTCCCGGCAGTATTCTGAAAAAAACATATGTTTCTATATTAGTGGTGCTCAAACTTTTTCATGTCAAGGACCCCCAAAATGATATATGTTTGGTCGCAGACCCCCATCTTGTTCCAGGGACCCCCCAGAAGCAAAGATTTGAGTTAAAAATGTTTGCTTTAAAACAATATATATTCAAAGATTTGCACACATTTTGACGATTTTTCAAAAATAGCAGATCTAAAAGCTCGTAGCGCGGCACTCGGTGCCGAGCTATGAGATTGTATATCTGCTATTTTTGAATAGCCAAAGTGTAAAATAATGCTTTTTTAGCTCAAATCAAAAAGTGACACAAATGCGTTCCAAGTCTTAATGGGTTAAAGGGAAATTACCACTCATTTTCAACATTGAACTATGTCTTTAATACACCTTAGAGCTGTTGTGTGGAAATAAGAAAAAAGTCCCGTCCCCCTTCTATGTTGCCTAGAACTGGATAATTGATTGAGGTCATGTGATCAGTGACATACGCAAGGTGTACTTTTGGCTGAGGGGGCGGAGCCCCAAAAAAAGTACTTAGTTACTTTACACCACTGGATCCGGTTCCTCTGTTTCGGAATCCCAACCCTATACCGGTCACTTGTTTTTCATGCTCCCTCTCGCTCTTTCATCCATCCTTCCCGTTCTCCTCCCTTTCTCTCCCTCTCCCCCCCAGATATTTCCTCTCTATCTCTCTGTCTCTCTCCCTCCCGCCTTCCTCCTGCGCTCCCCCTCACTTCTCGTCTTTCATTCTAACCATCACCATTCTAACCATTCCTTTTCTTTGTGATATCTCCCTTTGCCAGCTCTTGCGGTCGTTCTCTGTCTCTCTCCCTCTCTCCTCCTCTCCATAGTTCTCTCTCCCTCTCTCTATCTCTATCTTGGGTCAGCTTCCTTTCTCTTTGTCAATTATATTATCTTTTTATTTAATTCAACAGGCTTTTTTGACCTACAAGCCCAGAGCTAGTGTGCAATAATCTGTGTTTGTGTTTGTATGTGTGTCTGTGTGCTGTTGTGTTCAGTTAGAAGAAACATATACTGTAATTGCGTGGTATTTGCAACAATTGCCCATCTCTCTCTCTCTCTCTCTCTCTCTCCCTTGTTTCCTCCTTATGTTTCTGTCCGAGTCCTTCTCTAATTACCTCTCTTTCTCTCTCTCTCCGTCTCTCTCTCTGTCTCTCTCTCTTATAACTCAATTTATACTTGGTCGTACGATGGCATCACACACCGAAGATAGCCGTCCTACAAGCTCCCAATCGTCAACACAAATCTAGTATGGGGGGTCCCTGGCACAAAACATTTTAACACAGGGGTCTGCAGACAAATACTGTGGATATTGATTTGGGGGTGGGGGTCCTTGACATGAAAACTAAATTAAACAACTACACTTTAGAACCAAGCCCCCCCCAAAAAAAGCAACCCACAACTACCACCCATCGGCCATTTGTAAATAGGTGAGCTTGTAGATCGGCTATTTTCAAAGCTTTTTATACATTCTGAAAACGTGTAAAATGGGGACATTCTGCGTACTTTTACTTTTGGCACTTTAAGTACATTTTAATGCCAATACTTTGGTACTTTTGCTCTAGTAAATTTCGAACACCGGACTTACTCATACTCTCTCTCTCTCTCTCTGAGCCTGGGGCAGGGGTCTCACACTGAGGTCCTGGTCCCTCACAGGAGGGGGATTTGAGGGATAACTGAGGCTGTTGACAGAAAATCAGCCTCGGCCACGCCGCTCCCCAGTGCACCACCCCTAATCCGCTTCCCCGCTAAAAAATAGTCCCTAATACCCCCAGGTGCCCCTAGGCGCTATCCTGACTGCACTCTGCTAAAAATGAGCTCCAACACACACACACACACACACACACACACACACACACACACACACACACAGCAGAGAGATAAGCGTACACATGACACAAATGCTTCCTCTCTCGCAAGCATCCTCGCAAACATGCACGCACACACACACTCTCACACACACACACACACACACACACACACACACACACCCCCCCTAAGTATCAGAGATGATCCTCTCCGCACTGATCTAGAGTTATGGATGTGTTTGCAAAGACTATCACAATGTTAGAGATAGCATCTACTGTGTGTGTGTGTGTGTGTGTGTGTGTGTGTGTGTGTGTGTGTGTGTGTGTGTGTGTGTGTGTGTGTGTGTGTGTGTGTGTGTGTGTGTGTGTGTGTGTGAGTTAGAGACACAGAGAGAGGGAGAGAGAGAGAGAGAGAGAGAGAGAGAGAGAGAGAGAGAGAGAGAGAGAGAGAGAGAGACACAGACAGACTGTAGGCTTGTGTGCATGTCAGGGTGATCTGAAGGGTGGTTGCCATTCCATCTGTCTGTCTGTGTGTGCGTCTATGTGTGTGCGCGTGTGTAGTGTATGCATGTGCGTGTGTGTGTGCGCATGTGTGCGTGCGCGTGTATGTGTGCGTGTGCGTGTGTGTGTGTGTGAACCAGGTGAGCGTCGTTGTGCGGCAGCCCAGTTTGGCTCAGAGACACTGATCATTTATTCAGCTCACACCAGAGAGAGAGAGAGAGAGAGAGAGAGAGAGAGAGAGAGAGAGAGAGAGAGAATGAGGCTGCTCGTTGCATGCACACACATACATGTAAAAAAGAACACACAGACAGACAGACAGACAGACAGACAGACAGACAGACAGACAGACAGACAGACAGACAGACAGACAGACAGACAGACAGACAGACAGACAGACAGACAGACAGACAGACAGACAGACAGACAGACAGACAGACAGACAGACAGACAGACAGACAGACAGACAGACAGACAGACAGACAGACAGACAGACAGACAGACAGACAGACAGACAGACAGACAGACAGACAGACAGACAGACACACACACACACACACACACACACACACACACACACACACACACACACACACACACACACACACACACACACACACAGTAGTACACAGTAGTACACTATGTTCACTTTGTGAACAGTGTGTTTGAGCAGTGTGGTGTGGAGGAGAGCAGGGCTGTGAGTGTGAGCACAGAGCTACACCACAGGTGGACAGGGACATATCCCATAGAGTGAAAATAGCCGATCTACAAGCTCACAGCGGGTCACTTTGTGCCGCGCTGCCAACTTGCATATCTGCTATTTTTGAATAGCCAACATATAAAATCTGGATAACGTGGTTAAAATGATTGTGATGCTGTATTAACACTTGTAGATCGTCTATTTTCGCTATATTGGCGAAGTTAGCGTTCCGTCAATGAATCCACAGGATAGGAATCTAATCTATCTACTATGTTTTTTTATTATAGTTTCGATTTCACGATAAAAATAACCCCTCAGGGTTAATTTAACTCTGAGGATGCCTTAACAGGTCCATTTGGTTATAGCTGTGCAGTCTATGCGTTTCAAATGGATAACCACGGGGAAAAAACTGAACAAACGCCTCGAACTTTAAGGCCCCCGTTAACGTTAACACTGAGGATTTCACCGTGCAGCATCCGTGTGTGTGCGTGTGCGCGCGTGTGTGTAGCCTCCCACACATACACTGTGTTGTTCACATGGCCACTTTATAATCCTTTTTCCTATGGCAAAAAAACAACAACAGCCTCTGCCTGCTATTTCCTCTGTCCTGAAAGCGGCAATGAGTGGATTGTATGTCCTCTCCTGATGTATTTGCAACTGTATAAAAAAAAACATCTGTCCAAACTATTGTTTGTTTCATGCCTACTGAGGTGCTGCTACGACGCCTGAATTTCCCCACCATGGATATATAGATAGATCAACCGATGACATCGATTTCTATCCATCTATCCATCTATCCATTTATCCATTTATCCATCCATCCATCCATCCATGGCTGGATTATTGCATCATCCTTCAGGCAAGAAAACTGACACACTTGACCCGCCCTCTTTTTACATAAATTATTTCATATTAATGTTATATAATCAACAAAAATCTTATCGTTCCTCCTATTATTTGGGGGCCCACTTGCAGTATCCCTCCTTTGTCTTGTTGTTGCTTGCTTGCTGCCTCTTGGCCAGGTCACTCTTGGAAAATACCTTTTCATTTATTTTTGGGGATTTTTGGGGGCTTTTCTGCCTTTATTGATAGTACAGCAGAGATTGACGGGAAACGGGGGAGTGACACACAGCAATGGTCTTGCCAGGCTCGGGAATCGAACGCGGGACTCAGGCTGCATTAGAACCCATATATGGTACGCGCCTTAACCATTAAGCCATAGGTGCCCCCGGGAAAAGAGATTTTAATCTCAGTGAGTAATCTAGTTATATAAAAGCACTGTTTCCCAAACGGTGGGTCGGGACCCATCTTTGGGTTGCGGACAATTTTTTTCTCCTACATTCAAAATGTATTATTTCAAAAGATTTTAAAAAGTTTACATTTTTCAAAGGTATTTCATAAATAAAAGGAAAACAATCTAATAAGTTCCATAAATATAGAAATAAAACTAAAGTTTAAGAAGTAGTGAAAATAGCAGATCTACAAGCTCACAGAGCTTGTAGATCTGCTCAATTCTGGGCAAACGTCTAGTTTCTCTTTGGGGTCTCGAGCTAAAAAAAAAAACGTTTGGGGAACCACTGATATAAAAGGATAATGATGATGAATCTCCTCACGGCCCACCCAGTGGGGCCCCGGCCCACCCAGTGAGGCCCCGGGGGGCCCAAAGCTTTTAGTGGTGTGTTGCCTCCACTGCTCCACCCCCCCCACCCCCACCACACCCCCCCAATAACCCACCAGTGGGAGTGCTCCTCCAGCGTCTTGACGGGCTCATGGACGTTCCTCACGTCCCAGAACTTGACCTTGCAGTCGTCGCCGCAGCTGGCCAGGTAGTACTGACGGTTGGGGTTGAAGTCCACGTCACGCACCAGCTGCCCATGGGCACTCTCTATGCAGTAGATCTGACTGAGAGGGAGAGAGAGAGAGAGAGAGAGAGAGCAAAATGTATTAACCCATTCAATCCGGGAACACATCTGTGTCATTTTAGATTTTAGCTATAACCATTATTATATACTTTTGGCTATTAAAAAATTGCAGATATACAAGCTCATAGCGCGGCACTGAGTGCCGCGCTATGAGCTTGTAGATCTGCTATTTTTCTTTTAATCGTGAAAATGTGTGCAAATCTTTGAAAATGCTATATTTTTTATAACATGTAACTCAAATCTTTGCTTCTGGGGGAGGGGGGGGGGGGGGTCCCTGGAACTCAATATTTTGAGATGGGGGTCCGCAGCCAAATACATTTTGGGGGGTCCTTGTCATGAAAAAGTTTGAGCACCTCCATAGTATAGCAACATAAGTGTGAAGACTATTTGTAGATGCGTTCCAGATTGAATGGGTTAACACGGCATCAGCAATCTATTTGAGCCACTATTCAAAAATAGCAGATATACAAGCTCACAGCACATTACTTAGTGCCACAATAAGAGCTTGTACATCTTTTGTAAAAAAAAAATCTTTAAAGTATAAAAAAAACAATTACACAAATCTTCTCTTCTGGGGGTCATTTTTAGATGGGGGGGGGGTGTGTACGGCCAGAGGGAAAGGTGCACGACATAGAGAAACAGAGAGAGAGGAAAAGCAGACATCACAAGGAAGAAAAGAATGGAAGGTCGGGATCAGAAGGAAAGAGAGGGAGGTTTGATGGGGAGGAGGGGTGTAAAGGAGAGAGAGAGAGAGAGGGAGAGAGAGAGAGAGAGATAATGACAGGGGTGAGAGCAGGAGGGAGCAAAACGTGTGTGGGATGCAGATAAAGCGAGGGATCATGGGATAGGAGGAGAGAGAGAGAGAGAGAGAGAGAGAGAGAGAGAGAGAGAGAGAGAGAGAGATGGGGAAAAAGAGAGAGAGGTGTCCATAGCAGTGCTATACAACATTCTAGAGCAGGTTGAAGCAGGGCCACATCATATCGTCTCTGTCGGGTGGAAACCATTATGTCCAAAACTGTTACTTTTCAGGATTGAAATTCTAAAATAGCTGAAGTAGCAGATCTACAAGAGCTTGTGGATCTGCTACTTTTGATGATCAAGTAGTGCGTTACTTTATTTAAAAAACCCACAAAAATAATAAATATGGAGATAAGAGGTTTCAGCCTGACAGCAACGGCACGTTATTATTATTACATAAAGAACACAGCCTGAAACCTGTAGGGTTAGAGGAGAGGAGAGGAGAGGAGAGGAGAGGGGTTTCCTTCCGTCTCTCCTCCTCTCTCAGCTCCATTCTCCTCTTCTCCTATCCGCTATCCTCATCTCACCTCCTCATCTCGTCTACATCTCTCTTTTGTTTGCCTTCTCAGCTCCCAACCTGCTCTTTCATTATTATTATTTTAATACCACTCCCTGCTTCCCCCACTCTCCTCCTTCTCCTCCTCCTCCCTCTCCTCTCCTTCTCCTTCTCCTTCTCCTCTACTCTCCTCCTCTCTCCTGGGTGAGACTAGCACAGAGCTGTGTTTCTCCTTGTCTTTGTTCATCAGAGTGGAATGCCCCATGCGGTGCGCTGTCCCCCCGCTGCTTTGCCACCAGCAGCTACAGCCCCGGCTAGCCGGCCGCCCACTGATCTCATTAGGCAATTAACATGCTAATTAAAAATCTCATTAAAATAAGAGAGGTATACGAAAATGACCCGGGGCGGGACGCCGGGCTTCAATTAGGTCAAGACTACTCGTTCCACTGCCGCTGTGTGTATGTGTACGTGTGTGTGTGTGTGTGTATGTGTGTGTGTGTGTGTGTGTCATCAATGCCACTGGTCCGTGACATTGGTGTCATCAGTACGTGGGGCTTGGTAGACGGCACACGCTCACATTTAAGACGAGGCACAACGCCTCATGGGCGGGGCCTACCTGCACGTCCCGTGGTATAGCCTGGCATGGCCAGACTAATATCACTGCAAAGATATTAGTCTGGTGGGCGCCCGCTGGCCTAGCGGTCCAGGCGCATACCACATACGCTGGTAATACAGCTTGACAGTGAGTCGCGGGTTCGACTCCCGATACCGGCGACCTTTGCCGGTATCTCTCCCAGTTTCCTGTCAGCCTACTTTCCTGTAAAATAAAGGCATAAAAGCCCCCAAAAATAAAAGAGGGCGGATATAAAAAAAATATCCTCTGGTGATAAACCCATATTTGCATACTGGGCCCTGATTGGTCCCTCACTACTTCGGAGGGAGTGAAATCCAATCACAACTGAGCGGTGCCAGACCACATCTGCAAGTCAGTCTCTAAACACTTTAATCAACTCATGGATTGAAGCAAAAATAAAAATCATAGTTTCCGTTTACAGATATATCAGTATATTGTTTAAACTGATGCTAGTTTCCTGGTTTACCTGTGATCCTAGTTTACTGAGGCACTTTGTATGTGTTTACCATTATTACTTATATACCTATTTATCTGTTTACCTATTACTAGCTATTTATAAGTCTGCTAAATGCCTACATTGTAAATTGTAAATATACAGATATATTAATCTTTTTCCGGTGATAAAAGGACAGCTTGTGCGTTTTGGTCAGCTGCCTTATTTTCCCTAGAGAAAATATGGCAAATGTCCAATGGGCACAAGCTTAAAGTGCCACCACATGCTGACGTGTCATGGCGGCGGGTCATGGGATACACACACACACACAGACGTGCTGGGGATGCATTGGTCACATTCACACCTGAGGAGGCCCTGGAGCGCATACAGTATATGGGCTCAAAGATACCACAACACAGAGCGGGATAACAGGGACCTTCATTTTATTTCACTGTATGACAGTGAAACACACACACACACACACACACACACACACACACACACACACACACACACACACACACACACACACACACACACACACACACACACACACACACACACACACACACACACACACACACACACACACACACACACACACACACACACACACACACACACACACACACACACACACACATTCTGGGCCGATACAGATGTTTTAAATAACAATTTGGCCGATAGCCGAAACCGACATTTGTTTATTATGTTTTTGTAGTCATTCATTCCCCCTTTTGTGCCAAAAAAAACTTCATTATAAAAACAAGACCAGGAGACCTGGTTCTGCCAGACCCAAAATGAAGTCCTAGTATGTAACACACCTACAAACCACTTTATAACTGAAGTTCATGATGTCATGAATAGTTATGACGAAAGGGGACGTCACAAACCTTTTTTTGGCTGGGGCCGGAGGACCATTGACCCCTGCCCATGTATGGACGAAACAGATAAAAAAGCCTCATGTAAGCCCGACCCCTTGGGTCTGGCAAAAAACATAAAACATATCTGTTCAGCACAAAATGTACAATATTATATAACACAGTATATACCGTTGCTGTCGGGCAGTAACCGTGTTTACGTTTTTTCATAAATTAAATACAAGAGTGTCGCCCAAAAGTAGTGAAAGTAGCAGATCTGAGCTGGTAGATCGGCTATTTTCACCATTTTAAATTGTTTTTTAAAACAATAATAAAAAAAACGGCTTTGGATATACAAGGTTTCCATCCGACAGCACAGATATATATATATATATATATATATATATATATATATATACTGTATATACAGTATGTATGTTTCTATATGATAACCAACAGCATGCATTTCCTAAAAAAGTGCTCCATCGATCCAATAGAGCCCTTAACAGACGACGTCACACTGGTTCCAAACGTCATACTGGCTCCAAATGAAACCCATTCTGTCAGGTCTCGCTAGGGCGCGCCTCACTAGCCAACACACAAGAGGGGGTCGGGGTGCGCTGAAACCAGCGCACCCCGAAACAACAGGTTGAGAATTGATTGCAAGAAACAATCACCTGTGCGTTCAGTCTCAATGGGCCTCATGCAGCAATAAGTTCCTAATGTTTCCTCTTACATTTCTTCCTAAGTGAATTCCTAAGAGAAGTTGAGTCAGATTCATGAAACGTTCTTAAAAGGCAGAATTGTTCGTAACTATGTTCTTGATGATGATGAATCCCAATCCTCGTAACTTGAAGGGGTGTGCCAGTTCATCCTAATTACCATAGGGAGCCGCCCCACCAATCCCCATATAAGGCATGACTGCATGGCTCTGCCTGCAGTCACACCTGTGTGTGATTGCTGCACACGGAAATCACAGGAAATCACACACAGAAACAGAGAATGAAGTAAAGAATACCTAAACTATGGTGGAACACCAGACTCCAAACATAAAAATAAATACATTAATAGTTATGTGGAGGTATTTCTGAAGTGAACAGCAAATTATTTTATTTAATTAATGAATGTATTTTATTATTTCTCTCACATTAATCAACATATCACCACTAGACATCAATGTACATTTGCTGAAATTAGCTGTTAAAAATGTTATCCATATTTCATGTTCAGGAGTAGCGTTAGTAGTGGATATAAAACATTTTATTACTGAAAGCTGGTGGGTGGATATGGAGGGTCTTTAAGGTAGCAGCTGCTTGGTATGTAATGGGGTGGAAATAGGGGTGTGGTGGGTGATATGGTGGTGCAAGGAGGGGTGTAGGGGGCTATGTGGGGGGGATGGGTATGACGGGTGGGTATAGGGGGGCTTTCAGGTAGGAAGGGGACTGGAAAATGGGGGTGTGGCGAATGTCGGGGATATGGGGTGGGGGTATGGGGGGTGATGAGGTGGGGAGGGTAGGGGGTTATGGGGTAGGTATGGGGCTTGGGCTTCAACTCAACCGGGTCCGTTTGGGTTAGATTGTAATTTCAGACCCGTCTCAAACATTTTCATGTCAAGGACCCCCAAATTGACATGCATTTGGCTGCAGACCCCCACCTGAAAATATTTTCTGCCAGGGAAAATGTTTCAAGATTTATCAAAATGTCTCGAAAATAGCCGATCTACAAGCTCAAAATGGCCAGTAATGGGACGTGTTGTGAGCTTGTAGATCGGCTATTTTCAAACAAAGTATAAAATAAGGTTAAAGTGATTAAACTGTTCTTTGTTTGCTGTGGACCCCCTGAAACACCCTGAAGGACCCCTGGGGGTCCCCAGACCACACTTTGAGAACCACTGCTCTAAAGATATGATAAAAATATTATTGCAATTTAAATCCTATATTATACAACTGTAGAATTGAAGAAACTTCGAGAATTAATTATTTTTGCACAAATATGTCACACTTAAGAACTCAAAGGCCAGCCTAAGAGTGCTCATCAGTGTGTGTAGATTCTGTTCTTACCTGAGAACAGATCACAGCTAAGAAAACATTGGAGTATACCAAAATCTTCTTAAAAACCTCTTAAATGGGTCTAAGAAAAAAAATCCTCTTAAGAAAGTGTGCGTAGATTCTGTTCTTACCTAAGAACAGATCACAGCTAAGAAAACATTGGAGAATACCTAAATCTTCTTAAAAACTTCTTAAGTGGGTTTAAGAAGAAATTTCCTCTTAAGTACCGTTGCTGAATGAGGCCCAATGTTAGTAAACAAATAATTTGTCTATACAACCTTCCTGTTTCAACTTAACCCGTTAAAACGGGGAACGCATCTGTGTAACCAAGTAAAGCATTATTTTATACTTTGGCTATTGAAAAATAGTAGATATACTATTTTTTTAAGAATTGTGGAAACATTTTGAAAATCTTTGAATATATACATTTTTAAAGCAAACATTTTTAACTAAAATCTTTGCTTCTGGGGGGGTCCCTTGTACGAAATATTTTCAGATGGGGGGGTCCGCGGCCAAATACATACAACTTTGGAGGTCCTTGACATAAAAAAGGTTTGAGCACCACGGATATAGAAACATACGTTTTTCAGAAAACTGCTAGGATTTAGAGGACATCTGTAGAATGGGAAGCTCAGGCCTTAATGGGTTAAAATGATTTCATTTCATTCTCAGGTGGGGGATATTTCATATTTACAGTCCTCCCTCCTCCCTCCCTGTGGCCTCTCCCTGCCACCTTCTCTCTCCCTCTGTCACCACCTCTCCCTCGCTCTCTCTCTCTCTCTCTGGCTCCAAGGTAAGAGGCGTGACCCCAGGCTGTAGGGTGGCGGGGTGTTAAAACTCAACCCCACTGCGTGAAGGAGGAAATGGAGCAGGAAATTGGGTTAGTTTCACCGTTTCCCCCTCTCTCTCTCTCTCTCGCTCCCATGTCTCCAAACACACCCTCCTCTTCCTCCACACGCATGTCTGTGCATGCAGTGCAGGCATGGGGGACAGGCACGCACGCGCGCACACACACACACACACACACACACACACCCCTACGTCCCAGGACTCTACACCATTTACTGGACGAGGAAGTGTGTGTGTGTGTGTGTGTGTGTGTGTGTGTGTGTGTGTGTGTGTGTGTGTGTGTGTGTGTGTGTGTGTGTGTGTGTGTGTGTGTGTGTGTGTGTGTGTGTGTGTATTTGGGGGAGGAAAGGCCAGCCTCCAGACAGTGTGTAGGGGATTATGGGTGCTGGACGGCCTAAGCCTGCAAACACACTGAATCTAGAGTCATCCAGCCAAGCTAGGCTGGAGGAGGGGGGTGGGGGTATGGGGGGGTATTACACACACCGTTAGGTACACAGTACACACACATCAAAACACACAAACAGGAAATAAACAAACTCGCGCGCACACACAAACACACACACACACACACACAGTACTGTATATACGTGCGTGAAGATAGAGGAAGATGTAAATAAGTAGAAGGGCAGGTACAAAGATAGAAAAAAAACGTCAGACTACACACAGGATACACTCACGTGCACACACACGTACGCAGAGGCACACACACGCACGCGCGCACACACACACACACACACACACACACACACACACACACACACACACACACACACACACACACACACACACACACACACACACACACACACACACACACACACACACACACACACACACACACACACACACACACACACACACACACACACACACACACACACCCTCCTGGCTCTCTGGCTTAGTCTGGGTGATAAATCGCTCTGCTGAGGGGATCGACTGGAACTCACACACACACACACACTCAAACACACACACACACACACACACACACACACACACACACACACACACACACACACACACACTCCTCTGTTTCTATGGCAACCGCTGTGGGGTGGGTGGGTGGGAGGAGGAGAGGAAAAAGGAAAGACAAATGGAAAGAAGAGGGTAATGATTTCATCGCTGATCAGAATTAAATCCTGGCTCAGAGACGAAGGGGGGTGGGTGAGGGGGGGGGCAGCCTGGCACACAACCAGGCATGGAGGAAAGGCCACCGAGTAGCGCATGGGAGGGGGAAGTCTGTCCATGCATAAAAGAAAGGGATCATCGGATCATCAGTCGGTTCTCAAACTGTTTGATTTCATTTCCAAGACCCCTCGTATCTCCTTATTTCAACTTTTTATGTTTTTTGTTTCGTAAATTAACGCCCTACTTCATCATACAAGAGTGTCGCACAAAAAGTAGTGGAAAATAGCATATCTACAAGCTGGCAGTGGCGGCGCACCCGTGAGCTTGTACATAGTCCGTTGGGGAAGTGGGTGGAGGAAGTGCTTGAACGAAAGCGGCCGTACCACAATGTAGAAATACTCTTAACCCACTAAGACCTTCTACAAAATGTCTTCTAAATCCTAACAGTTTTCTGATAATCCTATGTTGCTATATCAGGGGTTCTCAACTTTTTAATGTCAAGGACCCCCAAAATTACATGTATTTGGCTGCAGACCCCCATCTCAAAATGTTTTGTTCCAGGGACCCCCCAGAAGCAAAGATTTGAGTTACAAATGTAAGCTTTAAAAATATACGTATTCAAAGATTTGCACTCATTTTCACGATTAAAAAAAAATTGCAGATCTACAAGCTCATAGCGCGGCACTCGGTGCCGCACTATGAGCTTGTATATCTTCTATTTTTGAATAGCCCAAAGTATAAAATAATGTGGTTAAAATCCATTTTACTCGAGTGAAAGGTCAACAAAAGTATTGGCATCAGAACGTGCTATACAGTGGCAAACGTACGTGCTCATCATGCAGAACGGCTCATTCCACAATCATCATTGGATTTTGTAATTAGCGATGCATTAATTAACGTGTTCATCGCCTTAACCTGTTCAATCCGGGAAGGCATCTCTGTCATTTTAGATTCCTTTGGCTATTCGAAAATAGCAGATATACAATGAACTTGTAGATCTGCAGTTTTTGAAAAATCGTGAAAATGTGCGCAAATCGTTGAATATATGTTTTTTAAAGCGAACATTTGTAAAATATTTTGTTTCAGGGACCGCCAGAAGCAAAGATTTGAGTTACAAATGGCTTTAATAATACATATAATGAAAGATTTAAAACAAAATAGCAGATCTACAAGCTCATAGTCCGGCACCGATGCGCTTGTACTGTATATCTGCTATTTTTTAATAGCCAAAGAAATCTAAAATGACAGAGATGCGTTGCCGGATTAAATGGGTTAATGTTGCAGCTGGTATAAAGGTGGGGCTGGTGTTAATGGCTTTATGTGCTGCTGGGTAGCTTAACTTTACAATAATACAACACCGTTTATCAGTTAATGTACGTTTTGTAATAATAATCTAAATCTGCAAACTAGTAAGCTGTCGAAATTGTAGTGGAGTCAAAAAATAAATACAATATTTGCCTCTGAGAAGCAGTGCAGTAGTAGTATGAAGTATCGAAAAATGAAAATACTCAAGGAAAGTAGAACTACCTTTAAATCGTTGCTTTTTGTGTTTTTTCGTAAATGCATGCCCTACTTTTAATTTCACGGTCATACTACAGCGTCACACAAAAGCATCAAAGTAGCAGATCTTCGCACCGCGTTTTGCGCTTGCAGTCAGATCTGATACTTTTGATACTTTTGAATTAGGTTTTGGACATATGAGGTTTCCACCCGACAGAGACGAAATGGTTACTTAATGTTAGTGCTTTGCCGTTTCTTTTTTGGGGTTGTTTGACTGTTGATTATTTTACTCATTTGCTTTTTTTTTTTTTTTTTGACATCTTATGTTTTATGTTTTTAAACCTGTAAAGCACTTTGTGACTGTGAAAGGTGCTCTATGAATAAAACTTACAGTACCTGAGTAAATGTACTTATTTACTTCCTACACATCTAAATACAATCACTTCAGTAATAACGAAACAGGAAAAGGATTGCTAAAGGAAAAGTTCACCCAAAAAAAATTACTTCAGGAATCACTCACTCGCCCCAAGTCTTGAATTCATGGGGATTTCTTTCTTCCTGAGCCAATAATCCAATATTTGATGACGCAGGAGCAGTAGGAGGCCAGGGCAAAACTATATAAAAAAAAAAAATCTAAACTAATAAAACAACTCTCACAGTGTAATCACTGGAAGGCCTGCTGATGATCCAGGTTTCAAAGAGAATGTTTTAAATATAGTTTTGCTCTCGTTAAGATTGGCCTCCTGTTAACTTAAATTAGCCAAATATTAGATTATTGGCTCAGGAATGTGCCAAAAAATAATAATAAAAAAAAATACATCCATCAATTCAAGGCTTTATGGGGTGAGTAATACATATTTTGCGGTGAACTATTCCTTTAATTTAACTCTGAGAGGGTAGAGATCGCATAGCCCTTAACCACTTAACCGGAGTCCATCAGGGCTCTATGGTAGTGTCTTTTCTGTTTTCAGTTATTGTGGGGAAAGCTTTCGCTGAAAATAGCCGATCGACAAGCTCACAACGCGTCGCAGCACGATGCGTTGTGAGCTTATCGATCCGCTAACACGTCAAACAAAACGTATTCGTCGTTCATTCGTAAACGAAAGGGAAAAAAATGCAAATTTGGTCCGATTTTCCTTATCTTTTCCGTTATGAAGGTTATGACGTCTGGTGGCAGGGTTTGCCATCTCTCTGTGACATCGTGAAAAGGTTACCTAAGATTGATCGTCTTGACAGTCTCGGGGTTAAGAAAGGTCAGCTTTAAATCAGCACGTCGGCATATGTGGAATATTACTATTTCAAAAAGTGGGGAAAAATTACAGGAGATAACAGTAGACACTTTTTTGCATAATGGCCCTGTATTTGAATGTGAAATAGGATACTCCTAATAGCTAACACGTTTGCATAATGGCGGGCGTATTTGAATATGTGAATAAAATATCATACGGAAGGTTTTCTTTATTTATTTCCTTTTTTTGCATAATGGTTTACCTTGGGTTCCCTGTAGCATCAGTGAATACTCCTTCAGTGTTTTGTTTTTTTATCCGTTTGGTTACTTTTGAGTGTACAAAGGTAACCAAAAAATGGTCCCTGCGAGAGTATTGCAAGTGGGCCCCCAAATAATTGGTGAAACACTACAGAGTGTAGCAGGAGTTAGTACCAGGAGTCTCCCTGTCTCTCCAGCTCTTTATTAACCCATTATTAAGACCTGAAGCCGATTCTACAAATGTCTTCTAAATACCAACATTATTTTGAAAAAAAAAAACGTATGTTTCTGTATCAGTGGTGCTCAAACTTTTTCAGTTCCAGGGACAAAGATTTGAGTTACAAATGTTTGCTTTAAAAATATATATATTCAAAGATTTGCACACATTTTCACGATTTAGAGCGTGCACCGAGCTCATAGCGTAGCAGTGCTGGAGTGCCGCGCTATGAGCTTGTAGATCTGCTATTTTTGAATAGCCAAAGTATAAACTAATGCTTTTTAGCTCAAATGAAAAAGTGACACAGATGCGTTCCAGGTCTTAATGCGCCAAACAGAAAACGCATTTTCAGGTCAGGATACCAATGTTGTCCAATCAGGATACAGATTAAACAAGTAACATTGGAAGTGATGACACAAGGAAATTAGCAGACACAATTGGAAGTGGAACACTAGAAAAAATAAGCTGATAAATGGGTACTCTCTCCTGATTGGCTGAAATTTTGTCACCAACCTGAAAATGTATTTTCGATTTATTAAAGAACAGGAGAGACAGGGAGATGCCTGTTACTGAACAAACACTATAGCAATGATTACTATCACAATATAGAGCTTTAACCTGATAACAAATAACTTTTTTGTTTTAACCTAAGGCCGATTGTACAAATGTCTTCTAAATCCTAACAGTTTTCTGAAACTTATGTTGCTATAATATCAGTGGTTCTCAAAAAAATTCATGTCAAGGACCCCGATCTCAAAATATTTTGTTCCGGGACCCCCCCCCAGAAGCAAAGATTTGAGTTACAAATGTTCGCTTTAAAATATATATATATATTCAAAGATTTGCACACATTTTAGCAGCACAAAATAGCAGATCTACAATCTCATAGCGCGGCACTCGGTGCCACGCTATGAGCTTCTACATCAGCTATTTTTGAATAGCCAAAGTATAAAATAATGGTTCAAGTGGTTAAAATCTAAGATGCTTATCAGATGCTTTCCCGGTCTTGATGGGTTAACCAAAAAAATCACTTACCCTACCTTAATATTAAAAAAGTGATACCATTAATAACTTAAAAGTACACAAGGTTAATTCCAAGGCGGAACATGATCGATTGATTGACCATAAAAAAATATTTAAAATGCTCTGAAAATGCCCACCAATCTGACCACTGAACACGCTAGCCGTGTTAAGTGGTAGATGGGTGGGCCGTGAAAGCTTTCAATATTTTCCAGTGGGCCCTGCTCCACAACAGATTGCGAACCCATTGCCTTACAGCATTGGTTCCACTGCCTCAAAGGTCTATTCGTTGTCCTTAGTGGTTATTTTTTGTATCCATTTGTAACTCTGAGAGTTGTACGAATGCAACCACACGGACCCGTGCTAAGGATTTTTAGCATGGTGTTTCAGATGGTTTCTTACAGAATAGAAGAGGGTCTGCTGTCTGCCTGGTTGAGGGGTTTCTGACAGTCGTCAGTGTAAGAGGAAGACAGCTGGCTTTTAACCTGGGCTCTGAAGGGGCCAAACAGCACCGCTATCAATCACCACTTCTCTGTTCCCCTTTCCATCTGCTTTCTCACTCACTCACACACACACACACACACACACACACACACACACACACACACACACACACACACACACACACACACACACACACACACACACACACACACACACACACACACACACACACACACACACACACACACACACACACACACACACACACACACACGTTTGAATGACTATACTTTTGAGGACATCAACACATTGAAAGTAGCAGAAAAATAGCAGAAACAATATCACTTCTAAAAAGCTCACAAAAACCATTGAGATGTGAGCTTGCAGAGCAGTATAAAATAGGGAAAACTCTAACCCCAACCCCTTAACCTCTAAATGTCTAATACTAACCATAATTTGAATCTTTTTTTTCTCTCCATTTTTTTCTCTCTTTTTTTTTACTTTTTATTTACCTCCTTGTGAGGTCAAAGAAAATGTGTCCTCACAATAACAATTTCTTAAAATTCTACTATACTTGTGGGGACATTAGACCCTCACTAATATAGTAATACAACACACACACACACACACACTCCACAACAGGGGAGGTGTTGTGGAGCCATGCTTCACTGCAGCACAGCACTGCTTTTCAGTATGCACCCTGCAGTGCATGGTATGGCCGCAGGCCTGACAGCCTCTGCACGCTTCATTCTGTGTGTGTGTGTGTGTGTGTGTGTGTGTGTGTGTGTGTGTGTGTGTGTGTGTGTGTGTGTGTGTGTGTGTGTGTGTGTGTGTGTGTGTGTGTGTGTGTGTGTGTGTGTGTGTGTGTGTGCGCGCGCGAGTGTGTGTTTCCCCCATAATGTGGTCTGTTGGTGCAAACAGGAATTTGGGGGTGAAACACTATAAGAACATCCCTAGTGACACCCACGCACGCACGCACGCACACACACACACACACACACACAGGCACGCAGTACTGCAAACCTGTTAGCTAGCCTAATCAAGGTCTCAAAGCACCCAGTGCACCAGTGAATGCCATACTGTACTGTACACACTCCAAAAACTAATACAACGCTGTTATTGTCTCCGCCGAAGGTGGAGAATATGTTTTCGCTTTGTGTGAGCAAACATTGTTAGCCAAGCTAACATTGGGCAAGCTCCACGTGACACGTGTCAATTTGTTGACACCAATGCCTCTGATTGGCTAGAGGGACGCGTGACGAAATAAAATTCTATAAATAGGTGTGTCACTTCAAAAAGCCCCTACTTTTTGAAGTGAGGTAAAACAGGATCAATCAGACTTGATTGGAACAGTACCTTCAGTAAGTCCAAGTCACCCGTCTGTGCGTGTGTGTTTCCCTCTGAGAACACCTAACATTGGTCAAGCAAAGGCGCAGAAGGCCAAAGCTAAGAAAGCATACTCATCTACAATTGTAACGTAGAAGAGGACTAGAGTTGAAATGATCCCACAACAAAGCCGAACTCTTAATACGTGTCAATATGTTGACATCAATGTCTCTGATTGGCTAGAGGGACGCATGACGAAATACAATCCTATAATAAAAAGGTGTGTCACTTCAAAAAGCCGTTTACGTTTTTGAAGCGAGGTAAGACAGGATCAATCATGATAATCATGATAATATAATTGCTATAGTCTGCTGGCGGAGACTTGTGCTCCGAGGAGCACATTTTCTAGTTTCATTATTATTCTACAAACACATCAGGACGTTGTGAAAGAACGTTGGGAGAATTTATGCTTTCTATTTTTGAGGACGGCCGAATGACAGGTGCAATTACAGATGATGCTAGCATAAAACATAATCATTTCCTTCCCTCAAGAATGCAAACATTATCAGATTTTGTAAAACAGCCAAATCCTGAGGGTGGATTTAACTCAGAGAGTAAAAAGGGACTCTCAAAGGTCTTTTATGGGGATTCTGCTGTATAGTCTCTATATGGCTATTAAAGGTAGGGTAAGCGATATTTGTTTGTTTAAATGAGTGTTAAGTAAATATTCTGATAGTACTCATTGCTATATAATGTAGAGTGTTTGTTCAGTAACAGGAGTCTCCATGTCTCTCCAGCTCATTCTTAAACAGAAAATGCATTTTTATCCAATCAGGATAGAGAACTCAGACACGATACAGATTAAACAACTGAAAATGAGAGTGATGACACAATTAACTGGAACTGGAACACTATAAAAGCTATGCAAAACGATGCTATGCTGATAAATGGGTACTCTCCTCTGATTGGCTGAAATTGGCAACCCACCTGTAGAGAGGGGGAGACCCCCTGTCACTGAACAAACACTCTATAGCAATGATTATTATCAGAATATAGAGCTTTAACCTAACAAAACATGTTTTGTTTGAACAGAAGAAATATCACTTACCCTACCTTTAATGTAAACTTTTATAAGGTACAGTTTCAAGTACACAATTGTTCCTTACTTAGATACATTTTTTGTTTTCAAATATGATGCTTTGTATGGTCCTGTTAATATGAACCTTCCAGCAATATCTTTAAAAGATGCATCATTATTAGTCCTCATTAGAGGATTATTAAGGCTGATTACAGTCAAATGTATCTATTTGTAACTGAAAGACAGTACACAATATCCATTTGGCTACATTTGTACCCTCTCAGAGTTCAATTAAGGATTGAGGATTGCATAGTGTTAGCTGTAAACATGTGGGCTAATTGGCCCTCATCATGCCAATGCTGCAAAGGTCTCTTACGCTACGCCTTTCTGTGACCTATGGCACGTAAAGCCCATGACCTTTTGAGAACATACAAATTACGCCCCAAATCACAACTTCACAACCATACAATAGGAAGCAGCGTATCGTCGCGGTCAGGCGGAAATCTTGCATCTCCATGTTTTAACGTTTTATGTTTTTGCGTAAATTAACGCCCTGTGTACGATGTAGTAAGAGAGTCGTGAAAATAGCAGAGCTTGTAGATCGGCTATTTTCACGATTTTCAAATGTTTTTTAAAACAATGATAAAAAAGGAACGGTTTTGGACAAGGTTTCCACCCCACAGCAACAATAATACGAAAGACCATTTTACACACTCGAGATACCTGAGCCGGATATTCCCGCCATTTACAAAACGCTGCATAATTCCATTAAGTACAAAATAGAACACGATCCATATAAGTTTAATAAACAGCTTCATCTCCGCACACAGAAAAAATCCTCAATGTTCTACTTATCCATTCGTAAACTCCAAAGAGTCAAACAAATGGAACCAAATGGACCCGCTTGCCTGCTTGCAGGTCCATTTGTTTCCAGTTCAGTTAGAGGGATTTAAAGGGATATTTCACTTTCAAACATCTAATTTTAAGGTCTATTCAGGCCTTTGTGAGCACCCGAGCCAGTTTATAAGTTGCTTGATTCAGTATTGAGATATTTGACATTCATTTTATCAGGAACACCCCCTTCCTAGACACACCCCCTTACCATTTTCACTTCAAACTCCATTTTAACTGTGATATATTCATCTAAAACACCCGTCCTTGGTTCTGGTGAGACTGATATTGTCACGTGAGGGGGCCGTGGTTTTTCCAATTACTTTTTCCATTTATTTTATTTTATCTTGTTCTATTTTTATTTTTATTTTTTTAAATAAATGAAAAAAGCAATTGAAAAAAAACACGACCCCCCCATGCATTAGAAGGACAATATCAGTCACCAGAACCAAGGACATGTGCTTTCATTGAATCATAACATTAATCTAAAATGGAGTTTGAAGTTACAAGGGGTTTGTGTAGGAAAGGGTCTGATAAAATGAATATCAAATATCTAAATTCTGAATCAAGCTACTTAAAAACAGTCTGGGGTGCTCACAAAAGCCTGAGAGCAGACGTCAAAATGACTCCAAACATGTCTGAAAGTGAAATATCACTTTAAGACGGAGGGATATTTTACAGTGCATTTCTTTGCGCTGTGGGAAGACAGCGGGGCTGGAGGAGCCTGTGCTATATCGTCTCTGTCGGGTGGAAACCTCATAAGTTAAAAACTGTTACTTTTCAGGATTCAAATGCAAAAACAGCAAAAGTAGCAGGTCGATCTGCCACTTTTGATGCTTTTGTGTGACGCTGTAGTATGATCACGTAGGGCGTTAATTTACGAAAAAACACAAACAGTTAAAATGTGGAGATAAGAGGTTTCTGCCCGACAGCAACGATATTCTCCAGGGTGTTGGATAACTAGCTGGAGGAGAGGCGGTATGTGGTGCTGTGTGCTGAGATGCTCTCCATCCCTCCCTCCCCCGTTGTCCTTGTTCTTGACCAGGGCAGGCTTGTTTGGTCTGCCTCGCTGTGTGACAAGCTCTGAGTCTATGGAGGGGAGGGGAGAGTGTGGGAGGGGAGGGGAGAGGAGAGGAGAGGAGAGGAGAGGAGAGGAGAGGAGAGGAGAGGAGAGCTAGGAAGCAGATTGTGAAGGGATAGAGACAAGAAAAGGAAAAGCTAGGAGAAAAGGAAAGGTGAAGAAGCGAGGAAAGGAGGCAATACATGTGTGTTTGCTCGCGTGTGTGTGCGTGCGTGTGTGCACGTGTATGAGAGTGTTTGGGGAGACACCTCAGAGGTCATCTGAGGAGCCACTGGACCGTGCTGAGAGGCTGCCATCACACAGCTGCCATACCAACTGTACACACACACACACACACACACACACACACACACACACACACACACACACACACACACACACACACACACACACACACACACACACACACACACACACACACACACACACACACACACACACACACACACACACACACAAACGATGACTCACTGAGCTCATTCACACTCACACCTTCCACTCACAACCCTTTTGCATTCACACTCTTCTCTTACTCTGTCCCCATGTATGAGCATGCATGTGCACGCGCACACACACACACACCCACACACACACACACCTTGTGTCCTTGGTATCATTGTGTTCGTGCCAAAGCTAAAACCTAATACATTCTCTCCTAGCATACATGCCACACATGTCTGACACAGAGGAATCTAAAGACATTCACCCATACAGCAGATGAAGTGTACATCTCAACAATGACAAGAAAGCAATACAGTAACTATAAAACCCTTTGTGTTTATTTAACTCTGAGAGGGTACAAAAACGGGTTCATTTGGTTATCTTTGTACCCTCTCAGAGTAATCTGATAAATGAACGCACACATTTTACAGTGTAAAGGCCAAATTCTTTTAACATTCAACATCAATCATTACTGTACAACGAAAGATATTTGTCCTATTATTTGTTGTATTCCATTCCATGTTTCTCACCTGTTGATGATGATGATAATGGTGATAACGGAATTCTTGCAACAACATAAAAAATACCCCTACACCCTTTTTTTTTTGACTGTAATCACAGAAAGGCATTAATCCTGATAAACTTGGCGTCATCAATGTGCATATCGTGCTTAAAGTTATACAGTGCAGGTCCACAAATAACGATTTTTAGCAGCCTCTGCTGGTCATTACCGTCACTGCAGGCCGTTTTCCTCTGTTACCCAGAATTCCATTTGTTTTCACCGGAAGACAGAAGCGTTTCAAAAAGCATTCTTTTAATTGTTTTATACGATCTGTGGATCGTTTCTCTTAGCCAGCGGAGCTTTAGTTACCGTGAACTGTGTTTTATTTTTCTGTTGTTTATCGATCTTCAAATCATACAATCTCTTAAAATCAGCGTGAGATTCCCTTTTGTTATTAGCGCGGTAGTTCCTGGCCAAACAGGAAACCGGTGCGGTAGTTCCTGGCCAAACAGGAAACCGGTGCATTTCCGCTTCCGTTTTCCAGCTACATGACGTAATTTTCGCGGGAAAGACACCCCTATCACCGTTCAATAGAAAATATATGTATAAAAGGCTTTCGGGGGTGAAATTCATGGAGTGGGTGTTGTGAAACTTTTGCCACTCACAAAAGACAATTTAACTTTAGTTTTGTTGAAAAAGTTACCTAGTATTACTTTAATCTTTATATTGTTGTAAATAGTCACGGCCCTTAGCCCCCTCTGGTGGTACAACATTGTGGTGAGTGGTGACGTTAGTTAGATTTTCATCTTAACGTAATCACGTTTATGATCATTATCAGAGATGTTGCGTTGCCGCCCTGTATGTTCTGCTCGTGCCCAGAGCCAAACCAACACCTGAACCTAACACGCATCTTTAAAGGCACAGTATGTAACTTTGCCATGTTTATATACTGTGACAAAACAATATATACATTTTTGTCTCCGCCAGGTCAAAGCCATGATGGAATGATGATGTCAGTGTATCATCTGATCTTCATCTAGGCTCCTATCTTCTGCATCCAAGACATATTTTCACACCATCTCTCTCTCTCTCTCTCTCTCCCTCTCTCTCTCTCACACTCACACTCACCCCTCCCCTCTCTCAATCTCGCTGGCACTTTGCCGTTATCATAGCGATCGATAGCAAGGTGATTATTATTCCTGTAGCAGAGCCCACACACACACACACACACACACACACAGGCACATACACATTATTATGGTCACACAGATAGCGGAAACCTGCACACACATGCATACACACACACTCGATCGCACAAACACACAGGCACATACTATATTAGCGCATGAACACATGATTATATAGTCACAGAGATGTGGACACACACACACACACACACACACACACACACACACACACACACACACACACACACACACACACACACACACACACACACACACACACACACACACACACACACACACACACACACACACACACACACACACACACACACACACACACACACACAGGTCGTAAGGTCAGGCATTACATGGCGAGTGTGTGCTTGTACACACTCTCCATGTCAAACAGGACCATTAAGCCATTGTGTCTCATGCACTCTATCTTGTGTTAGAGAAAACTACAGGTACGTTTTAATTAGATCCGTGAACCACATCAAGGATGCAGGAAGGGCCGTTACGTAACAATGGGGGGTGGGGGGGGTGTTCAGAAAGACGCATTGCTGTCTTTGAAGGATCTACACGGTACTGATGATAGTCACTACAATGCATGCTGTGTGTGTTGACCCATTAAGACCTGAGGGCTGATTCTACAAATGCCTTCTAAACCAGTAGCTCACACTTTCAAGATTCTTCCAAAAAAAAAAATAGCAGATGTACAAGCTCGCAGCGCAGCACGAATGCGAGCTTGTACGTCTGCTATTTTTGAATAGCCAACGCAAAAATCTAAAATGACACAGATGCTTTCCCGGTTTTAATGGGTTAAAACACCTGTTAATGCACTGCTATAATGTGTATAATTCTCATGTTAAGGCCCCCAAATTGTGTATTTGGCCACGGACCCCCATCTTAAAAGATGTTGTGCCAGGGACCCCCATAGGAGAAGACTTCTATTAATAGAAATTATAATAGAAAAGGCTTGCGGGGGTGAAATTCATGGAGTGGGTGTTGTGAAACATTTGTCACTCACAAAAGATATACAATTTAACTTTAGTTTTGTTGAAAAAGTTACCTAGTATTACTTTAAACAAGAGGTGAATGGAGCAGAACATTTTCAAATCATCATATCTTGGGTTCTGAACATTTGTTTGATTTTTTTTTTGGACGTCTTAGACGTCCAGTGGCACAGGGTTTATGATACAACGGACGTCTTAGACGTCCAGTGGCACTGAATGAGTTAACCCATTAAGACCTTGAACGCATCTGTGTCACTTTAGATTTCTTTGGCTATTCAAAAATAGCAGATATACACCGATATACACAGAGTGCCGCGCTATGAGCTTGTAGATTTGCTATTTTTGAAAAATCATGAACATTTATTTTTTATATTTTTTTCCAAAAAACTGTTAGGATTTAGAATTTTTCTAGAAGCGGCCTCAGGTCTTAATGGGTTAACTCAATTTGCCGGGGACCCCCTGGTAACCTCTTCAAGAACCACTGGGGGTCCCCGGACCCCACTTTGAGAACCACTGCATTTGAGTGCCGTGTAGCATGAGGAAATAGATACAGTACATAATGTTTCATTCAAATCACAGACTCGAGCGTTGGTTAACAATACCGAGTATTTGCATTTTGTTTTACATTATGAGCTTGACCTTGGCCTTCACTGGCCTCCTAAAGATTAAAGCAGCACCAATAACGAACCTTTCCGATAATGGCAATTAAAACTCACTTTTGACGACCTTCGAACAAAGTTAACAATTCACGGTTTAACCCATTCAAACCTCTGTGTAACCACTTTAACCATTATTTTATACTTCGGCTATTTAAAAATAGCAGATATACAAGCTCATAGCGCGGCAGCGAGTGCCGCGCCATGAGCTTGTAGATCTGCTATTTTTGAAGAATCGTGAAAATGTGTGCAAATCTTTGAATATATATTTTATATACATTTAAAAAAAAACTTTTTTAACTGAAATATTTGCTTCCGGGGGTCCCTGGACCAACATATTTTGAGATGGGGGTCCGCGGCCAAATACAACACAATTTTGGTGGTGCTTGACATGAAAGACTTTGAGAAACACTGACGTAGAAATATAGGTTTTTCAGAAAACTGCTAGGATTTAGAAGACATTTTTAGAATCGGCTTCAGGTCGTACTGGGTTAAGCGTCCAGGCGCTCTTATCCAGGGAGACTATACAGTACGTGCGAGATCGTGTGAATGGCAGGAATCCAACAAACAACAGGGTAAACAGTCAAGAGAGCACTCGCCTTTCGACCACAAGGTCATAGGTTCGATCCCGGGCACCGCCAACTCAGCGTATGAGTAGCATGGCTGCGGTAAATACTGGGACCTGATGGTAGGTGTTGCGCTCCACCCCAGCAATCCATCTCCCAGGGGTCTATCTAGCGCCTTGTCAAACGGGGATAGAATACCGCGCTCTGGCTAATGTCGACAATAAGCCTCTCCGACCTACTTACACGTTTTTGACTGTGTGTGTACACATGCAGTCCTATTATAGACAGCCCTCAAAAAAAAAATTGCTAAAGTTTTTGCTATATATATAGCAACAATTAAAATGACTTGAAAGGTAAAACAACATACACGTGTAAGAGGTCTAAATTGGATGTTTGTGTGTTATAATTAACTTGATGATAATTTTTGGTCAAGCGGTATCTGTCCATCTCATCGATATATCGTCGCTGTCGAGCATACATTGACGCCCTACTTCGTGGTACAAGAGTGTCACACATAAGTAGCAAAAATATGAGATCTACAAACTCACATGTGTTGCGATGCATTATAAGCTTGTAGATTTTTTTTGTGGACACTTTTTTGTGTTTTTTCGAAAATTAACCCATTCACTGCCACTGACGTAAAAAACATATTTTTTTCCAATTACCAAACCTGCCTCTGACGTAAAAAACGTAATTTTGCAAAAAACGTTGATTTTAAAATATCTCACCGTCTTTCATCTCTCGCAGTGACACATTTTATTGTTGCACACCCGGATACGGAAATGACGTAAATCGGAAATTTTCGTTTCCGCCTGCTTCATGTTTAAGTCCCCCTCTAAAACGGCATTTTCTCGGCTTTGTTTTTCTCCGCCGTGGAACGCTGTTTAGAAACTGCTACTACTGCAAAATGGAATGTCGCAGATTGAAAATTTCTTCTCTGGGCCACTCACACAACTAACCTGTGTGTCTACAAACAGTTGAACACGCGATCATAAGGGATTTAGCGAGGTCTGTGGCGAGGTGAAAAAGTAAGTGAGTTTTCCGTTCACATGGCGATACATGGTGTTTTTACGCTGGGCTGCTGGACAGAGACTCCGCCCCGATCGGAATGTCTGTTGTCTGAGCAGCGTGGACGTATCGCTGGTGTGTTTAGAAACTATTGGACTTGCGATCATAATGAAAATGAAAAAAAAAAAAATGTGAAAATGCTAAAGTTATAAAAAACACTAAATCGCTGGCAGTGGGCAGAAATAAGTCTGGCATCACACTACAGCGCCAAAAGTAGCAGGTCCGCAAGCTCGAAACGCGGCACAAAGCCACACATTTCGAGCTTGTCGAGCTGTTACTTTAGCTGTTTTTTTTTTTTTATCCCGGCACAGTTTTGGACATGTGAGCTAGGTTTCCACCCGACAGAGGCGATACACTATACATTACATTACATTCATTTAGCAGACGCTTTTATCCAAAGCGACTTACAATAAGTGCATTCAACGCAGGTAGGGAACAAAACTACTAATCACCAGAAGTCCGAAGTGCATTTTCTGCTAAAACAAGCAACTAAGAGTATACCTAGCGCTAAGGTAAAAGTGCAATATATCAGCTACCTACTTTCTTAAACAGATGATACAAATAGCAAAATCAATGAGCAAGAGCTAAAACAAATAATATACTGTACACGTCTAAACATACACAAGTTAAGTTGGTTGAATGTAGCTCACCTCATGGTGCGCAGGTCCCAGCCGCGTATGGCCGTGTCGTTGGCGGTGGCTAGCTGGCTGCAGTTGTGATGCGGGCTCCACTTGCCGGAGGTGAACTTCAGCTGACCTTTGCCCTCCAGAGTTATAGTGCTGGAGATCTGGAGCCGCGGGGGAGATACAAGATGAATCTAATGAATAATTCTCATTATGAGACAAGAATCTCATCAAAATATCAACTAGTAATGAGCTCATCGACTGCAGCGACACGTCTGATACATTACTATTACTTTCACATGCTCTAGGTAGGTAGGTAGGTAGGTAGGTAGGTAGGTAGGTAGATAGATAAAGATTTTACTATTAACTGTGATATTAAAATGTCACAATTAATTAATTGTAGAGGCTCAGTATAATCTTGATTGAAAATAATAATAATTCTCTACTCATGTCCAAAAGAAATGTACTGTACATGGATGTTTAAATATGTAGCTTTTATCTACTTCCAAAGACATTTTATTTTGTATGTGGCTACTATACATTTTGATACTGTATTATTTGTGTTTTGAAAAGCAGCAATTAAAAGCCAACAAAGACATTTTGTGAGGAAAATATAATAAAACTTGTTTTCATTATATATATATATATATATATATATATATATATATATATATATATATATATATATATATAAAATAGTTATTTTCCTAATAAAGTAAAAAAAAAAAAATTGTTTTCTGTAAAGCGACTTTGAGTATCTACTGTACAACAGTGGTTCTCAAACGTCTTTATGTCAAGGACCCCCCAAATGATATGCGGACCCTCATCTCAAAAATATTTTGTGCCAGGGACCCCCAGAAAAGATGATATGTGTTAAAATGTTTGCTTTACAAATACATATTCAAAGATTTGCACATGATCATTTATTTTTTTGCAGAACTACAAGCTCCTTGCAAATGACCATGTATATCTGCTATTTTTGAATAGCCAAAGTATAAAGTATGGTTAAAATGATTGTGATGCTATATTAAGTACTTTTGCTGGGGACCCCCTGGTGCCCCCCCCACAAGGACCCCTGGGGGTCCCCAGATCCCACTTTGAGAACCAATGATCTAGAAAAGCATGTATCATTATTATCATAATTATTATTATAATCTTCCTGCAACGTGCGGTCGACACAAAGACCACACAATTCATTTGTTCAAAGAAGACGGCGCGCGCGGCCACAAAGAAAAGCCCCTCTTCAAGGTCAGAGCATTAACACGGTGGTGCCAGCTGACCGCGGCGCAGCGTGGCCTCACGCAGCATATGGATCGCTGTGTTCTGAATGCCTGACAGCACATGAGTGTTATTGACAGGAACCCATATGGTCCTACCCCCCCCCCCCCCCCCCCCTCCCACTCCAGGCGTGAGCAGACCCCGGAGGCAACGAGCATGTACCTGTCTCTGCTCCCTCCATCCCGCTGCTAAGTCAATGATGGAAGAAGTACTCCACTTTTCTTTTTTTTTACTCAAGTAAAAGTATCAATACCGCTGTAAGGTACTGTAGAAATATATAGACAACTAAAAAGATCCGGTATTAAAGATTTCACTTGAGTAAAAGTAGCAAAATATTTTTTTTTCTCCCAAATGTATAAAAAAAATAATTTGAAAATGGAAGATCTACAAGCCCACAACGTGTCGCAAGGACGAGGCGTTGTGAGGTTGTAGATCGGCTATTTCCCAAAATATACAGTATAGGGCTGAAGTGGTTAATGTATATTTGGTAATAATAATAAAAACTCAAATAAGTAACTATAGTAACTAAAGTTTTCAAATAACTGAGATGCAGTGGAGTAGAAAAAAATATAGACAATTGGAAGTACCTCAAAAAATAAGTCAAGTCACATATATTGCACATTTCATACGACAAGTGCATACTCAATGAGTTTCAAAAATATCAGCAATGACACAAAATGAACACAATTACATATATGAAACATAAGAATGAATTGAAATAAAATGATTGTCCAAATGTTTTTTTTTTTTTTTAATAAAATAATAATAACTACATACTTCAAACCTAGCTTAAAGCTTGTGAAAATAGGTACAGTACTGTAGGTATTTAGTTTGCTTTTAAGTACAACACTTAAGTAAATGTGTACTTGGTTCCTTTGCACCCCGCTGCTACTGTAAGTCAATGTTTTAGGCCCACTAACCTCTGCCTCACCTTGCTCCCATGGAGAGAGGATCTATACACTTCATCCCTCAGTGTTATCCACGCTTAAACGACTCAGACCGCAAAAACAACAAACCAATAAATAAAAAGCTCCTCCTTGGACTTCTAGTGATATTGTTTTAGTTGAAATAAGTGTTAAATAGCTCTATATTGTGCTAGTACTCATTGCTATAGAGCAGGTGTGGGCAGCATTTTTTCCCCCAGGGGGCCATACTGACTTTGATAAAGTGAGTGAAGAGCCACACGTTGGACTATTGAATTGAAACTTGAAACATATAGTGCTCAATTATGTTGAAACAGCATGAATTTGATACAATAGGGTAAACTTTCCTTTCTCCCCCTTTTTTTTTTTTTTACTGTATCACTCACATTATCAAACATATTGCATTATGTTACAATTATGGACCCATGGCAGAATGTTTCGCTGTTACAAACTTTTAACATTTGAGTACATACGGATGGAATATGGAATGCAGGTACGTATATACTCACGTTAGATAAATTTCCCTCAAAACCATTAAGATAATGCTGCCTTTTAAGATGTCGATTTTTGGGGGGGGTCATTTGTTTTTCTTTGAGGACTGAATTGAGATAGTCGAAGGGCCGGTTCCGGCCCAGGGGGCGGACCCGTGTAGAGTGTTTGTTCTGTAACAGGAGTCTCCCTGCCTCTCTAGCTCTTTATTGAACAGAAAATAAAAAAATCGGGACAACAATTTTATCCAGTCAGGAGAGAGAACTCGCACAGGACACAGGATAAACAAGTGAAATTGGAAGTGATGACGCAAATAAATGAGCAGCAGACACAATTGGAACTGGAACACTATCAAATTGTTCTGATAAGCTGATAAATGGGTACTCTCTCGTGATTGGCTGAAATTGGCAACCCACCTGAAAATGTATTTTCTGTTTATTAACTCTTACCCTGCCAGAGTTTTTTCAGAACA